>NW_025999842.1:234167-275999 GCF_001458135.2 Marmota marmota marmota | reverse complement strand
TTTTTCATTCTCCTTTATTGACTCCTTTTCTATACTGCCACAGACTTTATGCCTTTATATTCTACTTGCTAATGACTCCTAATGTCCTTAACTCATGTTTGTCTTCTGAGCTTAAGGATAGATAGTATACACAAACTCTCTAAGAGTCATATCCATTTACATGACCAAAATCAAATCCCTGATTAAATTTCTCCCAACTATTTCTCCTTCATTTAAAACACATTGCATAATTATCCAACTAACTACTAAAGCCAGAATCTTGGGAATAATGCTTTTCTTTTCCTTAAAACCTATCATCTTTTGTATTTGCATTTCTTGCTTATTCTATTTAAAAGTTATATCCCCAGTTTGTTCTCAATCCTTTTCTCCATAGTTTTAAACACTGTCCAAGCTAACATCATCTATTCTTAATTCTTCTTCTCTACTTTTTTTTTTCCGTATCCTGGGGATTGTACCCAGGGCCTTGTACCTGCCAGGTGAGCACTCTACCAACTGAGCTACATCCCCAGCCCCTAATTATTCTTAATCTTTTCCTATTTCAAGCAAATAATAATTAGTCATAATTGGTTTTCCTACTTTCATTTCTGTTGTACCAAATTTATTTCATTTTGCAATAAAATAAATATATGTCTTAATTTACATGTCATACTTAAAACAAAATATAAAACTTTTGTCTTACCTTAGAATTTAGAACAAACTCCCAAATTTTATCATGGCTTTCAAAATCCCACATGATTTTCCCAGAACTCTCTCTCAACAGTCAGGTCTTGCCAATATCCCCCTCATGAACCAATCTCCAACATCACTGATTTTCTTGAGTCCTCAAGAATGTTAAAGATTTTATTTTCTTACACCTTTAGGTATTTTCACTCCCTGAAACATTTCCATCCTTTGAATTCATTAATTTATGTCTTATAAAACCTCATTTATCACCATTTGAATGATCCTGTTCATCAGTTTATCAATTGTCTATTTCTTCCATTAAATTTGTATTCCATGAACACAGAAGCAATGGTAACTGATCCACATATAATATATTCCTTGTTTAACAAGGGGGTTACACATTTTAATAAACTCCTTGGAAGCTGAAAACATTTTAGGTTAGTTTAGCTGCATTAATATATTTAGAGAATCTAACTTTATAATAGTTTCTACTGAATGAGCATAACCTTCTCAAATTGGAGCCAAAAAATTCCAAGTCAAGCCATTTCAACTACCATTAGTCAAATGTGTGGCAACTGCCTATCACAGGGACTAAATTAAAAGCATAGGTCCTTAAATAATCTCATCCAAACTCATTTGAACTCAAACTAGAATAATAAATATATTTTTATTTTATAGTAAAAGAACTTAGCATATTTTAAAATGAAATCTCACTACAAAACTTTATGGACACTCTGATATTACAGTGTGTGTTTGTTTTGGGCAAAGGAAGAAGCACATATCACCAGGAAGAAAAGAAAAGGAAAAAAAGCTTTCACATCATTACATTGACTTGGACACAAGTGTTTTTATGAGAAAATGCTACCAAAACCAATGCATTTCTCACTATTTTTTAATCTGAAAATTAACACCTGGAACAACTGACAATCATATTTACAGAATAAGATGTTGTGGAATTTTTATACCTCAGCAAGATGTCACATTCAACTGGAATATAGCACAGTCATTGTTTTTATCTTTATTTGCTTGTCTTGACACCAAGTTTTTATGTAAGTGAATATGATAAAAATAAGTTTAAATATTTGACACATACAAAATAAAGTTGTTCTAAAGTTATTTTATCAGTTTTAGAACCCCAACATATTAATTTGTAAAAAAACAAAATAAAACAGAGGCTTCTGATTTGGTGATGGAAAAGAAATAGCAAGAATTGCTCCAGGAACCAATTCTTTTATACAAAAATGAAGATCTATTGTGTTCAAGTTGTCATTCTATGTTGCCCAGGAACACATGAAGTTATAAAGAAGATGCCAAGATCTTTTAAAACAGCATTGGCAAATGAAACGCATTGAACAGTTTTATAAGAAAAATAGTCGTAAATAGCAAATACTTTTAGAGTTATTTTTCTTTTTAAAAACTTTTTATAAATAATTAAAATATTAGTGGGCTAAGGATGTAGCTTAGTGGTAGATTACTTCTCTATATGAATGAGGCCCTGCTTTTCCTTTCATTTCACAAAACTGATGGTTTGAAGAATACTGGTGAACTGTTCTATACAATGCTCCTCAGTTTGATTTTTTTCTGATGTCTCTTCATAATTCAACTCAAGTTATGCACTCCAGTTGCTGATACTACATGAATAACCTAGTGAACATTAGAGGATATCCCATTTGGAGGCACAAAGCATCTTCTGCCCTATTGGTGGTGTTCATTTTGATCACAAGGTCATAATGTTCTCCAGTTTCTCCACTGAATAACTACATTTTTGCTTTTCAACTAATAAGCTATGTATCTGCAGACATTTTGAAATTATGCATATATTTTGATTGCCATCAGATTTTGCCAGCTAGATTAAATATTCATTAATGATTTTTGAAATCTTTGGAATAAATATTGCAAAATAACTATTCCCAATGCTTCCACCCTCTATATATCTGTCAATCATCATTCTATTGCGAGAAACCTAATCTATACAGCTAACTAGTTTCTATTCTACTCCAAAGTTTATATTTTATTACTGAGCTTGCTTCACTTGAAGAGAAAAGTGAATTAATTTTAGTTTAATTTAGTCTTATTTCCCTAATGTGTCTATTTGGACAAAATAATGTCATCCAATAATTACTTGAATTAATTCTTCCCTCCACACATTCAGTCTGCTTATTTTATTCATTTACAATAATGGTATATCTTTTTGTTTTCATTATATTTTAGAAATATTGTGATCTTTGTTTATTCAATTTTGACTGATTAGAATGAATACATATACAAATTTTTGTACTTTACTCTTCCTAATATATTACAATTATAAAATATATTGTGCTTTTTTTGGTTAATCCAATCATTTAAGAGATATCTTCCTTGATCATTTTCACAGCTAAAGATTATGCACTGGACATAGTCATTTATATTTTAAAATTACAAATATTTTTATTGAATAACTTTGAGCAAAGATATTTTCATTGTTGAAAGTGTGTTTACAGAATTAACTCCTAGAATAAAAGTTAGTGAATGGCAAATGAATATGTAAATTTCTAGACATTTAGTCTACCTAGCAATGAATTAGAGTGGCTGCTTCCTGACAGCCTCACCAACCTTCCTACAGCAGAATATGTCGTCAAGAGTTTGAATTTCGTCATTATAAAGTTCTTTTATGAGTTAAATTGATCTGTTTACATATTGAAACATTTTAGAAATCCTGTGAGTGTACATGTGCCTCTGTGTGTCTGCAGATGCACATGGATCTAGTCATGCCATCAACTAATTTTTCTCAATTACTAAAATGTTTTTATGAATTGAGAACATTAGCTTTCTATTTTAGATATATAATGCAAATATTTTTCTTCAGTTTGTCTTTTGCCTTTGGATTTTGCTTATGAGGTGCTTTTCCCCCATGCAAATTTTATTAATAACTTTTAATTAAAATATTTATATAAAAACTTATATAAATATTTATATATATTTCTGTACTTATGAATATGTAAAATATTTACAAACATAAATATTTATAAAGCCTGAAATAATAATCTTTTATTTTATATTAATTTTGGTATATACTTAGAAAGCATTTTTTTCCCTTCTCTGCATCCTCATTATAAAGAAATTCACTCAAATTTTCTTCTATTTTCAAATACTAATCCAATTGTCCCAATACCCATTTACTTAAAAGCCCTTGAACATGAGATACTCTTTTGTCATATATTGTATTTGCATGTGTATTTTGATCTATATTTGGATATCCTGATTCATCTATCTAGTGCATATTTTAATGATAGGGGCTGTGAATTACATTTAACATGGTAAAAGATAGCTCCTACTCATAGCTCTTTCTTTCCAGTGATGTCCTAAGCTATTTCATTCTAGCATTTATTGAGGTATAATTAACAATTAAAATTATATATATTTAAAGTACCCAACTTGATGGTTTGAAATATGCATATAAGCTAATCACTACAAACAAACTTATTAACATAACATAGTTACTATCTTCTTTTGTGTATGTGTGCACTTCTGCCAGGAACACTTAAGATCACTCTCTTAGCAAATTTCAAATATGCAAAACAGTATTGTTAACTTACAGAATTGTATATTAGATCTACAGAAGTTGCTTAGCTTGCATAATTGAAACTTTATACTCCTTAACCACAGAGGGCACCGTATAGCAATGTCTCATTTTCTCCTTCTTCCAAACCCCTGGCAATTACTATTCTATTATCTGCTTTTATTAGTTTGACTCTTACATTGCACAAGTAAGTGAGAAGAGGGAACACTTCCAAGCTCTTTTTATAAGGTTAGCATCACTCTCATACCAAAGTCACATGAAGACAAGTATAAGAAAAGCAATTATAGACCCATATCTCTAATGAACATAAATGTAAAAATTCTCAATAAAACACTAGCGAAAAATTCAACAGCATATTAAAAGGATCATATACATTTGCTATTAAAATAGGCAGAAACTACACAACATACTTGTGGATAGCTATTGTGTCAAAGAGAAAGTTTTAAAAAATTAAAATGTATCTCAAGATAAATGAAACCAACTTATCAAACTGTGGTATTCAGCAAAGATATTGAGAGGGAAGTTTATAAAGATAAATTTCTACCTGAAAACAGAAGCAAAATCTCAATCTGACTTTACGCATAAGAAAATGGAGCAAGAAGAACAAACTTAACCCAAAGTTAGCCAAAAGAAAGAAAAAGTAAAGATTAGAGCAGAATTAAATCAAAGAGAACAAGAAGCAATAGAAAAAAGTTAAAAAAAAATAAACTAAGGTGGCTTTGTTAAAAAGTAAATGAAATTGATAGACACAAGACTCAAATAAAATCAGAAATTAAAGAGGAGATATTACATCCCAACCCTCAGAAATAAAGATAATCTTAAGATTCTCTTACAATTATATGCCAAAAAACTATGTAAAAAATGAATACATTTCTAGAAACAACCTATCAAAAGTGAATAAGAAGAAACACAAAGCCTGAACAGACCAGTTACAAATAAAGAGATTGGATGAATAAGCAAAACTCTAGTAACGAAGATGGCTTCCTGGGTGAATTCTATCAAACACTCAAAGAAGAATTAATATCAATCCTTAAACACGTCTATAAAAACAAGAAGGCATACTTCCACGCTCAGTTTATAGGGCCAGTATTATCCCGCCAAATCCATAGCTAATTTTATGTGTATATTTTTCTCTATCTACTTGATTTGCTCCAGAGAAAATTCTATAATGTTTTTATTGGTATCACATTATTTATAAATTAACATAGGGAGATTGATAAATTGATTGTTTAAATATAGTAAAGATGTGCTTTTGTTCAATTCTACTTTTATGAAATTTCATTGTTCTGTATTTTCATGTGCCCTTCCTTCCTTCCTTCCTTCCTTCCTTCCTTCCTTCCTTCCTTCCTTCCTTCCTTTCCTCCCTCCTCACCTCCTTCCTTCCTTCCTCCCTTCCTCCTTCCCCTCCTCCCTTCCTCCATCCCCTCCTCCCTTCCTCTTTTTCCTTCCTTCCTTTCTTCCTATCTTCCTTCCTTCCCTCCCTCCCTCCCTCCATTCCTCCTTTCCTTCCTTCCTTTCTTTCTATTACTGAGGATTAAACCCTGGGGTGCTTCACCACTGAGCTACATCCTGAGTCCTTTCCAAGATTTTAAATTTTGAAACAGAGTCTCATTAAGTTGCTAAAGCTGACCAGAAGTTGCAACTCTCTTGGCTTAGTCTCCAGAAAGTTTGGTATTACAGTTTTTACCATCATGCTTGGCTGTTCAAAAATTTTGTGGCAATTTTATTACTAAACATTTTTTTTCAGGTTATTTCTTCTCATAATGAAGTTTTCCATTTGTATTTTATCCACAGGCTTGGTTTTGATAACCTTGACAATTATGAGGAGTACTAGCTAAACATTTTGTAAGATCCTTCTCTACTGGAATTTGTTTAACATTTTTCTTCTGTTTAGAGTTTTGGGAGGAGGGATCATTGAAATCAAACATTATTTTTATCACTTCATGTCATACCATATAAACTTGAATTATTGTTGACCACTAACTGAATTAGTACTAGTCACCCTTATGCACTGTAAGTTACTCTTTTTTCCCCCCACTTTCCATACAGTATTCTTTGATAGACAATCACTTAAGAAATGGGATTTTTGCTTCCTCTCCTGAGGGCAAAGAATCAACATGAACTATTTAGAATTCTTCTGCATGGTAGATTTATCTATTCTCCCCAGGTTTTTATATATTCAATAATTTATTTATGTGTGTATGGATTCATGGATATTTAATTTATATTTTGGGTTATAATCCAATTCTACTTAATTTTGTTACTCAAACTTTCAGCTTTGACTGCTGTAAATGATCCAGCCATCAGTTTTGTCATATTCTTTCTGGCACTAAAAGACTCCTCAGGATAATCTTGCTTATTTCCTTTCCTAGTCTTACCTTAGAGTTAGCCAATTTTTCAAGGAGCCCTGACCCCCTTAATTGGAGAATGGTATTAGAAACCAAGAACGGTCCCACAGAAGCTTAGTGCTTTAACGTTATCATTGCTTCTAGTCCTCTCAGCTGACAAAGTAATGAAATACAGGTGCTTATGATTCAACTTTGAAAGAAAATGTTTGAAAAAATGATTGTATTTTTGTACTTTCAATTTCTTTGAAGAATAACCTGAGATTGTATTTGCAAGTTTAATATATATATATATATATATATATATANTTTTCCACTATACAAAGTCTAATCTGGGACAGAAAAGATCCATTCTTTATAGGACATATCAGGGCACATACAGGATTGCCTGGAGCCCTTAGTTTGGGCAATGAATTAGCAGATAAATCTACACATGACATACATATTTTCTCCACAATAGAAGAAGCTATAAATTTTCATAAAATGTTCCATGTCAATGCTAATACTTTACAAAAGTGTTTTAAAATAACTAAGGAACAAGCCAGACATATAATAAAACAATGTCAAAATTGTGTGACATTCTTACCACAAGTTAATCTTGGAGTCAATCCTAGAGGATTGATACCTAACCATATTTGACAGATGGACGTCACACACTTGTCAGAATTTGGAAAATTAAAATATTTGCATGTTACAGTTGATACTTCTTCCGGATTTTTGATGGGCACCCTTCATGCCAGAGAAAAAACTAAAGATATTATAGCTCATTGCTTACAAAATTTTGCCACTGTGGGCGTTCCAAAACAGATAAAAAACAGATAATGGTCCTGGCTATACCTCTAACTCTTTTAAACAATTTTGCTCATCATTTGGCATTACTCACATAACAGGAATTCCATACAATCCACAGGGACAAGGCATAGTTGAAAGAGCTCATCAAACTATTAAAATGTACTTATTAAAACAAAAGGAGGGAATTGGCAAGAGGTATATATATCCCCCAAAGATAAACTTAAAATAACCCTTTTTACTCTAAACTTTTTAAATTTGGATTCATCAGGGCTTAGTGCTGCGGAAAGACATTTGTATCCAAAAAATGTACATAAGCCTAAGGTACTTTGGAAGGATATTCTAACAGGACAATGGAAAGGTCCTGACCCAGTGATTGTCTAGAGTCGGGGTTCTGTTTGTGTGTTTCCACAGGGAGAACAGCAGCCGATTTGGATTCCAGAGAGACTAACCAAAGCGATTTCTACATACCAAAAACAAGATGATTTGACTCAAATCCATAACAGCTGATATCCAGAGCTCCAGCTTGGCTATTCTTACATCTGCGACAGTGATTAACCAGGATGCTTTTTTCAATATCTATTTTATTATTGCTTTTTCCCACATCATAAAGTTCTATTTTATTTTTGAGCTCATACAGACCTAGGTTAATGTTTTTCTGGTCAGTTTTATTTTTTGACTGTGGAGTTTTTAAACATTGCAATGGAGATTTCACCTATGTAAAGCTACAAGGCCTTTACTATTGTCTTATGTGTTGTATGTTATGTGTGCACACTTCTGTTTTGTGTTGTATGTCTGTATGTGTGTATGTCCATATATCATATATGAGGAGCGCTCATGAATAAATGGATCCAATTTTTTTTTTATTATTCACGTCATTTTAATGGTTTAATTTAAATTGGGTAAACAGCTGTTGAGGATTGTTTTAATATGTGAACAAATAAGGAGGTTAACAGATCTGTTTGTTTACTTTCACCTTTCCTTTTCATTATATTTAATAATTCTGTTCAGGATAATGTAACTTGTTCAAAAAATTTTTTCTTAGTACCTGTTGGAAGGTTACATAATTTTTGTTTAGCATCATTGTCAGAATTCCTATCTTCATCCCAGTGCCGGTGAAGACAAAGATGAAACCAAACTACAGCTTCTTCGATAGTCATCACAACAAACTGTATAAACTGATGCATCAATGAATAATAACTAACAAGTAATGCTCATTCAAGGAGTCGATTTATTTTGGGAGGAAATGGACATATTGATAGGTTCCTCCGCTTTGAACTGCTTGCAGAACTTGCCTGGACAATGTATCACTTGTATGCATTGTGATCTATCAGTTGATGCAGCGAATTATGGTAGTGCTGGCATATCTTTGCTGATGTGTCACCAGTGATGCAATTTTGCCTAAGGAGCCGTCAATTGGCTTGGTGTTATGGCATTTCTGTATCCTCCTCCCTTCTACTAGTGATGGTCTAAATTTGGGGGCCAACAGAGGTGAGGCAAAGAACCTCACCCCCCCACTGGTGCATAGGCCTATCCACAAGTATGGCTGTATGCTGGACCGGTAGTCAGTGACAGGTATGATCCAATTGCAGTGGTATCAACCTAAGACAGGAGGCTGACGCCTAGAGGTCAGTTCATCCGATGACGGGTAAGAACCATATGTTGAATTGGACAACCTAACAGGCACGGTCCCTAGCCACATTGCTTGTTGCTTAATTAAACAGAAGGGGGGAGATGCTAAGAGCCATAACTAAGTAATATGATGCATGGCATTTTTGTTCGAAAGGTGCCGCCAGCAAGCCATTGAGATGATATGATTATGTTAAGATCTGCATTCATATGGATATTGGACTCCTGCTGTCCACCTCGTCTGCTATGGGACTCCTGGAGAGTTCCCATTGGTTGGGGAAGTGCAGTAGGAGGGAATTCCGGAGGAGGGACTTCCTTTAGGGGTCCGGGGAAAATGCCGCATATGTGTCAGTCGGCAATTTTCCCGGGAGCGTATGGGGCATTGGAGGCAGTTTCAAAAATAAAGTTTGTTCCTGCTTGAGTGGCTCGTGATTTTGTGCCCAGCCAGACTGCGGCACTCCTGCAATTAAATATAGAAAGTAAATTTATATAAATTAAATTTCATTTGTATCTTTTTGTAAATTACATTTTTGTATGTTTTTTTTTTCACTATGGGTATGAAAATGTTAGAAAACAACAAGATTAACAAATATCTTAAACTATTTTGGATTGTCACAGATCTCTTTTAACACCTGTTTTGTTTCTATCTTTTCTCTCCTAGGAGATTACTAAAGATAATATTTGTACCTACAATTGTAAAATATTTAATTGGTTAGAGATTGTTATGGTTTAGATATGAAGTGTCCTCCAAAAGCTCATGTGTGAGATGATGCAGAATGTTCAGAGGTAAAATGATTAGATTATGAGAGTTGTAACCTAATTGGCAGACTAACCCACTGGTATAGATCAATTGGGTGTAACTGTAGGCAAGTGTAGGATTTCACTAGAGGACGTAGGTCACTGGAGGTGTGACTTTTAGATTTATATTTTGTCTCTGGTGAGCAGAATTCTCTCTCTCTCTGCTTCCTGTTGCCAAGCCCTGAGCTGCTTTCCTCCACCATACCCTTCTGTCATGATGTTCTGCTTTATCTTGGGCCCAGAGCTATGGAGTCAGCTGACCATGAACTGAATCTCTTAAACCATAAGCCAAAATAAACTTTTCCACTTCTAAGATTTTTTTTTTTGTCAGCTCTTTCAGTCACAGCAATGTAAAACTAATTAAAACAGAGGTACAGAACATGAGTATGATTTAAATTATTTTCTTAACTTTGATATGAGTTTCTTACTTGGAATTAAACAGAATCCTTATGAAAACTAAAATACATTTCTTTTTCTTTCTTTCTTTTTGTTCTGTGTTCCATTGGTCTGGTCACTCAATTTGATTAAGATAAGTCTCCATCTATACATTGTATAGAACTGTCTCGGGGGAAATACATTTTTAAATGGATTTTATAGTAAGTAGTAAATATTGGTGAGACAATCCCATTATTTTCTTTCTCTGTGTCAATGTGTGCAGTTTATTAATGTTTCTGCAAATAAGGAATAATAATATTTACCTCCCCCTTTAACTCATCTGCCTCTAACCCAACAAGAAGACACACCTTCCATTTAGCATCTGAATATCTACTTTGGTAGACTCAAGGCCTGGTAGAATATGAATCCCTAAAAACACTTTATTTCATGAAGATATGCAGTGTTTGGGTCCCTAATTTACCAGATCCTTGAAGTATAAATGATAGTACAAGGAGAATCTGAAAAAAAATTTGAAGCAAATAGGTGGCAGGCTCAAATTTCAGACTACAACTATTTAATAGTCTATGGGGAAATTAAAAGTAGAGAGGAGCCAGTAACAGAGGTCAGAGTGAGGAGAAATCACACACTATCACTAGAATTTCTTCCTTGGTGGAGATAGGAGATAGCTCTTAATCTTATCTAATACTTACTCCCTTCCTCACCAGTTCACCCCTATCTCCCTCTCAAAAAAAAGGAGGGGGGTGGTGGTCAAAATTACTTGTGTGTTTTCCCTGATTTTCTTTCTGTCTTTCTTTTCTTCTTGTCCCTAGAAAACTGTGAGGAGGAGGGGAGGAGCTTCTTTTTGTGGAAAAGCAGACAAGACACCTCTTCAGATTGCTGCACTGAAAACAGATACTCCGATGCATTTCTGCCTTCTAAGCAGTACTTGGAAAATGAAATGTAGGATTAAGGTGCGATACTTTCAGACTCTCTCTCCTTAATGTGTTCAGAGTCCCAAAGGATCCTGACTCACCTGAATCTGGTGAATTAAGGAGATCTGGAGTCATGCTTATTAAAAACTATTTTTCCTCCTTTGCCATTAGATTATCCACTAGGTGTTTCTTGCTACCAAGGACTGTATTTTAGAGATGTCACCACTTTTCTAATTTTTTTTTTATGGCTACACCTTTAAAGTGGCTTCTGCACAATTCATTCAGTCTTTTGA
The DNA here is from genome assembly GCF_001458135.2 of Marmota marmota marmota. NCBI lineage: Eukaryota > Metazoa > Chordata > Mammalia > Rodentia > Sciuridae > Marmota > Marmota marmota. The sequence goes on along the minus strand of NW_025999842.1, from coordinate 264,616 downwards.
TTTGGGTATTAATAGGTGTTTACTTTCAATGTGTGTAGGTCTGTATTCACAAACAAAACCTAACAGGAAAATGCCCATAGAACCTTCCAGTGGAAAGACCACCCCAGGCACATTTTGGGCAGTTGGTGTCACAGCCCTTCTGCCCCTCCTGTCTCAACTCCAGTTCAGGTTGTTGCTACTCTCTACAAGTCTCTTCTCTCCTTGTTACTTTTTCTTTGTTATCTTGTTTGTGAGGAAGCAAGATCATTTCTGATCTGGTGCCCAGGTGTAACACTTATGAACCTAAAACAATCCTTTTTTATCTTTTTTAGGAGGGTGTAAATGTGGAAGATGAGTTATTTTGTCAAAACATGTATACTATATATCTGTTCGTTATCAGAAAATTCTCAAGTTAGATTTTTAAAATGTCAGTTGCAGATTATAAGTGATGCAACTAAAATTAAATAATGCAAAGCTGATAAAAATTGAATTAATTATATTGCACAAATACCAGCTAAAAGTTAATTGCATTGGTGAAAAATATAATTTAATGGAAGAATTATTAACAGGAACTCAGAGAGACATATCATATCAATAAAAACAAATATGATATAAAATATTAACTATACACTTATTAGACCACAAAGGAAATCTCAATAATTTTTCTCAAAAAGATCAATGTCATAGAGTTGATGTCCATTGACCACAATTCAGTGAAATTAAAACTCAAAATGTTGTCTAAAATTATAATATTTGGAATCTAAAAGCTTCAAATTTTAAATAATTTGTAAGCTATAGCATAAATAGATAAAAAACTACAAAACAGTTAAACCATAAATACAGTGAAAGTAAAATATTTCAAAATTATTGAATATAGCAAAATTATAGAAGTAAAACAAATATAAAAGCTAAAATGTATTTATTGAATAAAAGTTTTCAATACTAGGAATTAAACATGAAATTAGCAATGAAATATATCCACACAATCATAATGAGGAAGTAATTATGATGAACAATAGTAATTAAAATATTAATATGGAAAAAACATAGTTAATAAAAATAGGGTAAGAAAACCTGTGCATCCAAAACATCCCTGGCAAGTATGACAAAGAAAAGTAAATGCACCCAACTTTGTAGGACCCACATTGTAAGAGAAGAAAAATAAAGGATCTAGTGAAGACAGGTTGTGTTTAACTGTACTGCTCTTTACTCACACTGCAGCACTCATGCAGTAAAGTAGAAGAACAGAGTAATTGCCTTTGTGATGCATTTGTGTTCCATTTTGTCTGAAGTTCCTTGAGCACTGTTTTACAAAGTATATTAAAAGGTGCTTGCATTTTGAATTATTTCTTCCTAGAGTTCAGAAGGTATGATTGACATTCAAAGCTGTGGTGCAGAAAATTGCTCCTGTCTACTTGTTCTCTATTCCAATAGCTGATCTTGGGAGAGTTCCATTCTCCCTCTTCCTATACAAGAACACTCAGTGCACTCAAAGTGTGCTCTGCAGATTGGTGTCATCTAATCGTAACTGCAACAAGTTAAGTTTAGAAATGGACAGGAGGATGAAATATAGTCCTAACAATCTTACAGGAGAAGTTTAGGTTGGTAGAAAACAATAATAGAACAGCAAAGGGCCTTACATTTTTATATCTTCTATTTTATTTATTCTATGATTTAACATTTATTATAACTTATCAAAGTATTGGTCTATAACAGAATGCAAAAACAACAACAAACTGGCCCCTCACCAGAGCTAGTTTGGGAAGCACTGTTCTAGTATGTTCAATGACTTTTCTTGCAATCTTTCTTGCTACTCTAAAAAAATCCATTGGAGGGGACAGGGTTGTGGCTCAGTGGTAGAGCGCTTGCCCAGAATGCGTGAGGCACTGTGTTACACCCCCCTCACCACATAAAAATAAAAACGAATAAAATAAAAAGGTATTGTGTCTATATACAACTAAAAAAATAAAGTAAAATAAAATAAATCCGTTGAAACAGCTGACTAGCAACTAGTAGGAAACCAGCAGTTCTGAAAGCAAACACTTGTGACATTAAAGTTTGTTGGGGCACGTCTTCCATTCTCAGTGATACTTCTTCATAGCTTACCTACTACGTACTGCACACAGCAAATAACTTGGTCAGTCATCATGATGGACTTGTAGAGTGCAGGATTGAACAAGTCAGACATAGCCCTTGCCCTCACAGAGCCAATTATTTAGTGGATATGGTACCTCCCTGATGCTAGAATTTCATCATCCACCACATAGTTTCCAAAATATGCTCTCAGAAAGAAAAAAAAAAACTGCTATTGATCATGGTACTAAAAATAAATAAAGATAATTTGCTCTACTCAAGGATAGTTCATGTGAAATATTATTTCTAATTATAGTATGAAAGTTTCAGTTGTAGTAAGATTAAGGATAAAGGGGGAGGTATGTTTGCTCAGGAGAAATTGCAACAAACACTGACGTAGCTGGGTTATCCCAGAATCACTCCCTCTGTCCCTTAAATATTTTCCCAGAACTTGTTTCAAATTCAAGGACTGTGGCCTTGACCTGGCATGCTATATTTCCATCAGTTGAGAATCATGTTAGTACTCTGATTTTTTTCAGATCTTTCAGACAATTCTCTTCATTCTTTCTCAAAACTTCAGCTACCGGGGCTGTAAGTGGGCTAGGACTGTGTCTCAGTGGTAGAGTAATTGCCTACCACGTGCCAACTCCTGAGTTTGAGCCCCAGCACAGTAAAAGTGAAAACAAAACAAAATAACAAAACATCAAAACAGAACAAAACAAAAACTTCAGCTACGTTGTCTGTGTTAGTCAGTTTTTAATTGTTGTGGTCAAAATACTAAATATAAACAATTTCAAAGGAGGAAAATTTTATTTTGGCTCCCAGTTTCAGAGGTTTCAGTGTCTGCTTTCAAAGGTTATTCCCATTGTTTTGGGCCTGGGGCAAGGCAGAACACATTGACACAAGTGGGTGGTGGAGGAAGGTTGCCCAGTTTGTAGTAGTCAGGAATGGAGAGAGAAAGGAAGAGGTTGGTTCTGGCAGAAGAAAAACCCTTCCATGGTATCCCTGAACATGACCTACTTCCTTCAACTGTGCTTCACCTCCAATAATTTCCATCACCTCCTATAATGCCATCAAATTATTGATCAAATAGTGGAATAATGCTTTAATGAAGCCAGAGTCCTCATGATCCACTCAATTCCCAAAAGCCTCATCTCTTGACATTATTGCATTGTCTTCAACAAACATTAGATTTGGGGGGACATATAAGATCCAAACAATAACAGTGCCAAAAGAAGCAATCACAAACTTTCTCGGATGTTCCTTTTAATGACAGAGAAAAAGTCATATTTGTTCTTTGTCATTGTCAGGTTTTCACTCTTTAGGAAGATCTACAACCATGCCAGGAAATATTTTATACCTCCCAAGGAAGCTTTTTTTTTTTCCTTGTGTGGCTACTTGAAGGACCTCTTAGTGAAGAAAATAAAGTAGATGACTAAGTATAAAACATTCATTAAAGTGTTCTCCAAGCATATATTGTGTGAAAAAATGATTTGGCTACAGAGAATGATTGGTATGTCAAGAATTTCATTTCAGGCAACAATTTTGTTATTAGAACAAGCCTCAGTTGTCTACACGTTGGTTTTGTTCAGAAGATGTAATGCAAGATAAATAAAAAGAGAACTTCCAATGGTGTTATCTGCCATGCAGTATTTCTATTGTAAGTACAGATAATAACAGTTCTAATATTTTTTTCATTTCCTCGGGCACCAAATCTCCCTCGCTCTGCACACAATGCCCTTTACACTGTGACTCCTGTGACTGCCACTCCAGCAGCTCAGAAGACCTGAACAGATAATCAAGCAGTGTCTCTTAGGAGGAGGAAATATACTCTTTTCTTTAAATCCAGACTCCTGCATGTCTTGCAAGGAATAACTGAAGTACTTCTTGCAGTTTAGGATACCTCAAGAATGAAAATCACTTAAAATAGAGGCATCTTATAATGTCACCAATTCCATAGATAGGTGATCACTTAAAAAGAGAGAAAAAAGAAGACAGACAAGGAAGGGGAAGAGGAGGAGGAAAAGAAGGGAAAGGAGGAAGAGGAGGAGGAAATGATGGCATTAGCTAAATTCATGCATGAGCAGTATTAAACTTCGTCCCTAGATGAAGAGTGATAGAGAGCCTGAATCTTGATTTCCTGTGATGTATCTGCAGTCCCACAAGATAAATAGAAGATCTGCATTAAGAATACTGTTTCACAGACAGGCAAATGTACCCTATCAGCTCTGGAATGTTCAGAGATGAAGGTTTTCTTGTGTTGGCTTCATAATTTCCAAGCATCTTTTAAAAATATGTTTCAGCATTTGAAATATAAATTTTTCATGATAGAGACAGGTTACAATGGTCACATAACATGATAAAAATCGTCTCATCTCAAAGGTTATAAGACCAGAATGTCAGTTTTATCATTCCTTGGGTCTTTGTAGTTGATTTCTCAACTACAAAGCAGTGATAGCAATTATCCCTCCCAGAGTGCTATAAAGAGAGAAGGCGTGGACATAAGAAAATGAACTTTGAGAAAATGGAGTGTCATCTAAGCCAGTGGTTCTCAAACTTTACCATGCATCATGATTTTTTTAAAACATAGGTTGTTGGACCCATTCCCAGGGTTTCTGACTCACTGGGTATAGGGTAGGGAGAGATAATTTTCATTTCTATGTATCTGTTGATGCTACTACCACTGCTCTTTGTAGCACCCTTTGAGAATAACTGGTATAAACTAATTGCTTTCCAACAATATTCTGCAAAGCCTGAGAACCCAGGAGTGTCTAGAACATCTGTCATAAGGGAAGCCAAAAAATGTTTTAGTGCACAGCAGTGGGAACTCCCAGTTCCAGCTTCACACTTACCCTTAGCCCTCATCCCATCTCTTCTTCAAATACCACAGTTAGGCATGTTTTATTTTTGTATCTCTGCCAACATTGGGTTGTAGGGAACATTTTATCTGAAAAGGGGATTAAAATTATATATCAAAATTTTAAAACTCTGAGTTGCATGTCTCCCATATCTTATCAAAAATGAAGTTTATAAATTATATGAGTATTTTGATCAGAATGGAAAACCTAAACTGCTATAACTGCAAAATCTCAAAAATTTAAGGTTCTAAATCATTCATCTTTATTTTCCCATGTATGAAAAAAAATTTAACTCCTGTTATTTGGGAATGTTGAGACATTTACAGATTTAAGTCTGAAAGAATCTATGAGAAGAAAAAGATCTTAGTCTCATTAATATTGAAACATAAATCTAGGTGAAAAACTTTAAAAATTTGTCCTTTTCTGTTGTTTTCAGGATATTGAGAGAATAAAGTAAGTATGAATTAGGCAACTGGAGGCATTACATAAATAAAATTTATGATCAATTTTTAATTATAGTTCATGGAGAAGAAAATGAATAATAAACAGTCAAGTGCTTTCCTCCAAACCCCACCAGCAACCAAAATATGTGAATAGTATTTACTTAGGCTGGGAAATATATAGTGGGATTTTCTTTGCAGATATTTAATTAGCAGTTTTAATTTGTTTAGAGTAATGTAAGAATTGAAAAGTACAATTAGAATGCATTGACTTTATAGATTCTAATATTATTTTATTTGGAAAGGAAATAAAACTCCTTACAAAAATGGGTATTTCCTTATTCAGGAAAAGAAATGTACAAGATGAACTTGGGACATGTTATTTTACCAGGAAAAAGGGAAGTTTTAAAATAATTAGTGGAGTCCTGACATGCAGCATAGATGCCAACTTGAAGGTACTAGCAAGGTTGGAGCAATTTAATCATTGGAGGATTAGGTATGATTGTTTAAAATATATCATATATAAAATTATTTTAAAAATAAAAAATACCTCACTGGCCAATCCTGATGGTTTCTAGAGTATAAATTTATTACATTAAATTGAAAAGCAAAGAGAAGTGAGCATACTTTTATCCTGTACTTAAACAAGCTGTATTTCAGAATAATCAATCATAAATGAAGAAAAAGTAGGCCTTACAGAAAATGTCCAGCATTTTTCAGGAAGGATAGAAGTAGAAAATCCCCCAAGGTAAACCTATGAAATGATTAGTAAATGGATTTTAAAGGCATTAACTGAAACATTAATGAGCAACTTTTTAGCAGAGAAACCAGGTTAACACAACCTGCATCACTGACTAGCTTTAGTAATTATTGTTAGTGGAACAAGTAGACATTGTATATTTCAAGATGTCCTACAAAATGAAGCTAAGTTGCCCATATAGGGAATCATCATGATAAATAACATGTCTGATTCTGTGCTTACCTCTGCATCTAACTACACAACTATAGAAAATGGAGAAAAATTACATATAATTCCATAAAATTATATGTGAAAATTTAAACATTCTATTGGACATGAGAAGCCTTTACTAGCAAAGCCATAATATCTAAGACTTGCTTTTAAAACACTCAAGCAAAATAAAATATTCATGGGAAAAAATAAAAAGTTGAAACAAAGTTTGCATAACATTCATAGTTGTTGAAGCTGGGTATAGTTTCATAAAATTTTATTATACAATTATTTGTACCTTTTTATGTGCTTGAAATTTTCTTCTATAAAGTATAAAATGAAAAAGAAGGAGAAAGAGATGCCACAGATTGATGTAGGGAATCAGAGGAACATAGTGCACTACTTCTCAAATACTTTGATCTCAAAACTCTTTGTCCCCTTTGAAACCATTGAGGACACCAAATTTGATGTTGTTTTTATGCCTTTTTTAAAAAAATTATTTATAAGTGCCTTGTAGTTTTACATAATAGTGAGGTTCATTTTGACATAATCATACATGCATTGATTATAGTTTGCCCCATTTTGCAGTATTTCCCCTTTCCCTTTTCTCTTTCCTCCCCTGTTCCCCTTCTTTCAATCTACTGGTCTTCCTTCTATTTATTTACAGCATTTTTCATTGGTGCTTTATAAATAAAAGGTATTCTCATATATGTACTTAGCATAATTTGGCCAATTTAATTTTTCATTTCCTCTTTTTTCTCATTCCTCCTCCCTTCTCCTCAATCTCCTTTCTAAACCCCACTGATTTCCATTCTGTTTTCATGGGATCCACAATCCCACACACTTTTTCCCCCTATTCTGCTCTAGTTTTCACATTTGAGAGAAAATATTTGACTCTTTACTTTCTGAGTCTGGCCTATTTCCCTTAGCATGATGTTCTTTTAGTTTCATCCATTTACCAGCAAATGCCATTATTTCATTCTTTATGGCTGAATAAAAGTCCCTTTTGTATATATACCACGTTTTCTTTATCCATTCATCTGTGACTGGCACCTAGGCTCGTTTCATAACTTGGCTATTGTGAATTGATTTTTGTTCTTTTAGATAAATACATAGATAGCTGGGTCTTATGGTGGTTCTCATTCCTAGTCTTTTGATGAGTTTCCACATAGCTCTCCAAAGTGGCTATACCAATTTGCAGTTCTAACAACAATATATGATTGTACCTTTTCCCACACATTCTTGCCAGCATTTATCATTATTTGCATCACCAATGATTGTCATTCTAACTGCAGGGAGATGAAATCTCAATGTAGTTTTAATTTGCATTTCCCTGATTGTTAGAGATGTTGAACATTTTTCATATATTTGTTGGCCAATTGTGTTTCTTCTTCTGGGAAATGTCTGTTTTATTCTTTTGCTCATTTATTGATTCAGTTATTTGTTGTTGTTGTTGTTGTTGTTGTTGTGTGTGTGAAATTTCTGAGTTCTTTATATATTATGAATATTAGTCCCCTGTTGGAGCAGCAGTTGAAAAGATTTATTCTCTTCTATACGGTCTTTCTTCACATTCTTTTTTTTTTCTTCTGTGCAGAAACTTTTTAATTTAATGACATCCCATATATTGATTTTTCATTCTATTTCTTGAGCATTAGGGGTCATAATAGGAAAATCATTGCCTGGGCCAATATTTTGGAGTGCTGAACCTATGTTTTCTCTAGCAGTTGCAAAGTTATTTTATCTAATTCCTAGGTCCAAAGAGTTGTTTTATTTTTTTAATGTGGATTATATTTATCAATATTTAATATATTAGAAATTAATAGATAAATTTTAAAAATATTTACTTGTAAATTATTTTTCTTAATAATACTAAAGATATTATATATTAACATAAATATCAAAATTAGTGTTAAAATTATGTTTATATATACCTCTGGGAAGATAAATCTTCAATATGCTCAAGATTTTCTAGCTTATTGAAGTATAGACTTTCAAAATAGTTTCTGATGATCCTCTGGATTTCTTTAGTGTTTCTGGTGATATTTCCTTTTTTTATCCCAGATTTTGATAATTTGAGTTTTCCCTCTTTCTTTTGGTTAGTTTGGCTAATGACCTACCCAACTTAACCTGAAGGATATAGGAAACTTAAAAGAGATCAATTTCAAAGAATAAAATTGAAGCAGCTATCAGAAATCTTCAAACAAACAAACAAACAAAAACGAGGACTTGGATGGATTCTCAGCTAAGTTCTACCAGACTTTTAAAGAACTAACACTAATCTTCCTCAAAGTATTCCATTAAATAGAGGGGAAAATCCTTCCAAACTCATTCTATGGAGCTAGTATCATGGTAATACCAAAATCAGATAAAGATCCATAGAGGAAAGAAAACTTTAGGTCAAACTATTAATAAAATACTGACAAACAGCACACAAAACACATTTAAAAATATAGTGCAGTCTGATAAAGTGAGCTTCATCCCAGGGATGCAAGGTTTGTTCAATATAGGAAATTAATAAATCTAATTCATCACATAAATGGACTTAAGGACAAAAATCACATGTTTATCTCAATAAATGCAAAAAAACACATTTGACAAAGTACAAGACCCATTCATGTTCAAAACACAAGAAAAACTAGGAGCGGAAGGAAATTGCCTCAACATTATGAAGGCTATATATAACACACCCAAGGCCAACATTATTATGAATGGAGAAAAACTGAAAACATTTTCTCTAAAAAGCAGGAATAGAACAAGCATACCCACTTTTACTTCATATAGTCCTTGAAACTCTAGACAGAGAAATCAGGCAAGAGAGGAAAATCAAATAGGAAAAGAAGAGCTCTAACTATCTATGTTGACAACATGAGCCTATATTTATAAGACCCAAGAAACCTCAACAGATGTCTTCTAGAGCTTATAAATGAAATCAGAAAATTAGCAGTCTACAAGATCAATACACACAGATCAACCACATTCTTATACTTAAATGTCAAATCTGCTAAAAATAAATTAAGAAAACTATCTCATTTACAATAGTCTCAAAACATTAACCTAACAAAAAAGGTGAAAGACCTGAGCAATGAAAAAATACAGGATACTAAAGAAAGAAACTGAAGAAGACCTTAAAAGATGTCTCATGTTCTTTTTTTTCCTTTTCTTGCCTGTTAACTCTTTTTTTTTTAATTTTTTATTGTTGGTTGTTCAAAACATTACATAGTCCTTGACATATCATATTTCACACTTTGATTCAAGTGGGTTATGAACTCCCATTTTTACCGCATATACAGATTGCAGAATCACATCAGTTACACATCCATTGTTTTACATATTGCCATACTAGTGTCTGTTGTGTTCTGCTGCCTTTTCTATCCTCTACTATCCCCCCTCCCCTCCCCTCCCCTCCCCTCTTCTCTCTCTACCCCCTCTACTGTCATTCATTTCTCCCCCTTGTATTATTTTTCCCTTTCCCCTCACTTCCTCTTGTATGTACTGGCGAGGATGTGGGGAAAAGGGTACACTTGTACATTGCTGGTGGGACTGCAAATTGGTGCAGCCAATTTGGAAAGCAGTATGGAGATTTCTTGGAAAGCTGGGAATGGAGCCACCATTTGACCCAGCTATTCCCCTTCTTGGTCTATTCCCTAAAGACCTAAAAAGAGCATGCTACAGGGACACTGCTACATCGATGTTCATAGCAGCTCAATTCACAATAGCAAGACTGTGGAACCAACCTAGATGCCCTTCAATAGATGAATGGATAAAAAAAATGTGGCATTTATACACAATGGAGTATTACTCTGCATTAAAAAATGACAAAATCATAGAATTTGCAGGGAAATGGATGGCATTAGAGCAGATTATGCTAAGTGAAGCTAGCCAATCCCTAAAAAACAAATGCCAAACGTCTTCTTTGATATAAGGAGAGTAACTAAGAACAGAGTAGGGAGGAAGAGCATGAGAAGAAGATTAACATTAAACAGGGATGAGAGGTGGGAGGGAAAGGGAGAGAGAAGGGAAATTGCATGGAAATGGAAGGAGACCCTCAGGGTTATACAAAAGTACATGTCTCATGTTCTTGATAGGCAGAATTAATATTGTCAAAATGGCCATACTACCAAAAACGCTATACAGATTCAATGCAATTTCCATGGAAATTCCAATGACATACTTCATAGAACTATAAAAAACAGTTATGAAATTCATTTGAAAAAATTAGACCCAGGTAACTAAAGCAATCTGTAGCAAGGAAAAAAAATAAGCAGAAGGCATTACAATGCTAAAATATACTACAGAGCTACAGTAACAAGAACAGTCTGGTATTAGCACAAGAACAGACATGAAGACCAATGAAATAGAAAAGAAGACACAGAGACAAACCCACATTAATATAGCTATCTGTTATTAGACAAATGTGCCAAAAAACATATTTTGAAGAAGAAAAATAGCCTTTTTAACAAATGGTGCTGGAAAAACTGAGAATTTCATGTGTAGTTAAAGTGAAATTTAACCCAAATCTCTAACCCTGCACAAAACTCAACTCAAAGTGGATCAAACACCTAAGAATCAGACCAGAAATCTGAAACTGCTAGAAGAGACTGAAGGCACAACAGTCTAACATGTCAGTTCCAGAACTGACATTTTAAACAAGACTCCTTAAGCATAAGTAAATCTAAAAATCAATAAGTGAGATGCTATTAAATTAAAATGCTTCTTCACAGCAAAGGAAACAATGAATAGCATGAAAGAGAGCCTACAGAATGGGAGAAAATCTTTGCCACCTGAATCTCAGATAGAGCATTAATCTCCAGGATATGCAATGAACTCAAAAAACTTAAAACCAAAAATTAAATAACCCAATCAATAAATGGGCAAAGAAACTGTACAGGCACGTCACAGAAGAAGAAATAAAATGAAAAATGTTCAACATCTCTAGCAATTAGAGAAATGCAGATTAAAACTATCTTGAAGTTTCATCTAACTACAGTAAGAATGGAAATTATCAAGAATATGAATAGCAATAAATATTGGCAAGGAGGTGGGGGGAAATGTATACTCATAAGTTGCTGGTGAGACTTAAAATTAGTGCAACCACTCTGGAGAGCAGTATAGAGATTCCTCAAAAAATTAGGAATGGAACCACCATATGACTCAGCTATTCCACTCTTCTGTAATTATCCAAACGCTTTAAAACCAACATTCTACAATGATGTAGGCCACAATAATGTTAATAGCAGCACAATTCTCAATAGTTAAACTACGGAGCTAAACTAGGTGCCCTTCAATAGACGAGTGAATAAAGAAAATGTGGTATATATATTCAATCAAGCATTATTCAGTCATCAAGAATGATTTTATGTCATTTGCCAATAAATGTTTGGAACTGTAGTCTATCGTGCTAAGTAAAATAAGCCAGTCCCAACAAGTCAAAAGTTGTATGTTTTCTCTGATATGCCAAAGGTAATCCAAAATAAGGGGAGGGAAAGTTAAAAAAAGAAAAGAAAAAGAAAAAGAATTGAAGAAATATAAATGGAGTAGACAAAGGGAAATGAAGGAAGGGAGGAAGTATGGAATAGGGAAAGACAGTGGAATAAATCTGACCTAATTTTCCTATGTTACATATATGAATACACCACTGTGAATCTCACCACTGTGTACGTCCAAAAGACACAGTGGTGTACATCAAAAAGCACTATATGTAAATAGCAAAAAGATCAGTAGAGTAAAGGGAAGGGAACAGGGGAGGGAAGAGGGGAAAGAATGGGGAAGTATTGGGGACTCAATTAGAACAAATTATATTGCATGCTTTTATAATTATGTCACAATGAATACTATTGTCATGGGTAACTAAAAAGAATCAATAATTTTTTAAAAATTATGTTTTAAAAAAAATCACTCCAAGACATGATATTGTTTTATATATTTATAAATTCTTTTAAATTCTGATTTAACAAAGGAAAACTGGATTTTCATGTCTGCTTCTTTATTTACCCATTTGTAATGCCTTGTAATGTTTAAAATACTTGAAGTAAATGTGGACTTTAAAATATTTAGCTTGGAAATGGAGGGAGTATTTAATAACCTTTTCTAGATTTTGGATATTCTTTTGTGATTCTACATAATAAATATTATTTCTTAAATGTTAGTGGAACTGTGGGATCTGAATCCATGTCAATAAATATTTCATACTCTATTACACATTCTAATTTAACAAAATCCATTTGTCCATCTCAGTTTAAACAGCTATTTTTTTTCTATGCATGATTTTATAATATCAAACTTTGCTTGTTTGAGAAATAGTGGCTCACTGTGATATAGACTGTCCAAATGGTGACATGTTGCATTATGCAATTTAAAAATACTACATTTGTTCATATTAACACAGTTATACAAAGACTCTTAGTATTGAGGAGCTATTCAGCTTGTGGTAGTAGATAAACACTTTTCTATTTCTAGGTTTTGCTTAAAAGTTCAAATTTTATCATTGGTAATAAATACTGTCAGATCTTTTCTTGACTTGATGGAATTTCTTGTTTTCCAGGAAATTTTACCTAATATCCAAATCTGTATATATCTGTTTGCCTACCTCTTAATTTTTCAAGTCAAAACAGTGTGCTGTTTAAAAAAAATAAAAGCAATTCAGTCCACACTCAATAATTTCATATGTGCTCTTTTGGGGTTGCAGGTGCAAACATCCTACTTCAGTAAGCAACAGAAGTATTTTACTTAAATTTTCCATTTTTCCCACAAAATATATGTATAAATTTCCAGAGATTAAATAAATGTAAGAAATTTGATTGCTTCAATAAATGTTCATTAAGGACATTTTTAAATGAAACTAATTTTGTTATTTTTAATTTTTTAACTATAGGTGAATGATTGTTGGCTGAGACATCAACAATTTTACTCATTATTGTTTCTGTACCACCAATGAAATAGTCAATACAGCAGAAAAAGAAAATAATGTCTTACTATTATAATGAAAGTAATTTTTGACATCATATTTCTCATAAGAAGCACTAATCTTGCCCAAACTTCTCTCAACTACCTAACTATATAAATAAAAGAAACATAAATGAAAAATGCTAGTGTAACTAAAAGTTTTTCTCTCTAACCAATTCTTCCCTGCACTCAGTGGTTTGAAAAAAGGTGTTTAGGCTTATAGAGAAGTTTTATAAACAGATTTTGCTTTATAAATTTAAACTTCAAGAGATCTTGCTGTAACTTTTATTTTTTGATTTACAAAATTAACCTGTGGAATTATTATGGTGGTTCTTTGAATAAAAAAAAATAATATGCTTCCTCATTGATAGTGTGTATTTCCAATTCAGTAAATCCTATATAGAGAAAAGTTCTGATACATATAGTGTGCACCAGTGAGCTGAAATGATCTCAGGAATATACCGAGCTAGACCTGAAAGCAACGTGGACCTCAGTGGGAACATGTGGAGAACTTGAGAGTTTATAGATGAGAAGGAGAGTTTTCCTTATTCATTTGAGTAATTCATTTCCTTATTCATTTTCTCTTTGTGGAACTTCTCTGAGTTCTCCTGAAAATTGTCCATTAATTGTTTTTAATTTTCTTCTTTTCATCGACTTTATTACCAAATCTGCAGACCTGATTAAAATTTATTTTTATATACTCATTTCCTCTATATTTCCAAAAATATATTTATATTTACCTTCTTCCTCACAAATTATAATGAAAATAAAATTATTCAATAAATATACTAATTGATAAGAAAAGTAGAAATGGAGAGATTTCATGTTGTTCATGAATTTCTTGAAAATAGTAAATGGAAGTCTTATGATAAGTAAAGTCCTTTTTACTCCTCTACAGGTGTCACATTTTTAAAAAAATAAACCCATAAAGGTGACAAACACAAAATTAAAAATAAAAGAGCTGGGTGCGGTGGCACACACCTATTATCCCAGCAGCTTGGGGCTGAGATAGGAGGATCATAAGTTCAAAGCCAGCTTCAGCAAAAGCAAGGCAACTCAGTGAGACTCTGTCTCTAAATAAAACACAAAAAGGGTTGGGGATGTGGCTCAGTGGTCGGGTACCCCTGAGTTAAATGCCCAGTACCCTTCAACAAAAAAGCAAAGGAACTGCTAAAATGTAGTCAGATGTGCAAATTATAAAATAAATACCCTGAGGTTAAGTGTCAAATATTTGAATATTTTAAAAATATACTTAATAAAAAGAGCTGTTATTTTTCAGAATATGTATGCTGAACCCATAGACCCTCCAGTCTAAATTCAAATTCTTTTTCCTCTACTTTGTTCACTCATTGATTTCACTTTGAATAATTTTCTACACAAAGTTTTGTGGTTTCCTTGGTAATAATGTAATTAACCTAGTAAACATATGCATTTGTACTATAGACGGAAACATATTTTCTTGCATCTTAATTAAGAACTCATTTATTATTTCTAGTCAAAACAGAATGAGGAAAGATTTGGGCTTTCAGACCCCACACCATCTGCATTCCTAATGACAACAGAAATCAAGTTGGGACAATCACAGAGACAAGTGTTTTATTTTAGCAGGCAGCAATATTATTAAATATAACATTTAAATATAAGCATCTTTGTAGAAACATTTTTAATTTATAACACATTTATAATGAAATAAACAATTGGACAATTAATACAAGGTCACTATTTAGTAAATGTATTTTGTCTCTTTTTGCTATTTATAAGACAAAATGCATTTACTAAACAGTGCCCTTAAATTGGTTTAAAAGAACTAAGCACAGACCTTCAGAAAAATTTTCCAATGGAAGGAATCATGCCATAAAACTTTATTATTCCTCTCAACAACACGCTTAATAAAACCTACTGGGGGATAGATTTTTAAACAAGGGAAGGGAAATAGGAAGAGAAAAGACAGTAGAATAAATCTAATATGATTTTCCTATGTACACATATGAAAATACTTAAGTGAATTCCACCATTGTGCCCACCCACAAGAATGGGGCCCTAATTAGAGTAAGACATTTCATGCTTGTATAATTTATCAAAATGGATTCTATTATCATGTATAACTAAGAAGAATCAAAAAATAAGGAAAAGTAAAACTAATAATTCTTCTAGCATTTTATATGTTGTCACTGATTGTTAGTGTTCACTGCCTTTTCTAGGATTCCTAAACAAAATAAAGCTATTCAAATACAACAGCTAATGCCACCTACAACCTTTCCTTGGTCTCTTTTGAAACCACAATATCCAGGAGAATTCTTTATTTATTTACTCATGTTTCTTAAATCTATGGGACAAGTAGAAGCAGCCTTCTCTTGGTTTTATTGGTCCGCTTATCTCAGATAGTGACCATTTCAAAAATTGCAAGCTGAGAAGAATCACTAATCAGATAAAATACATCATTCACTTGAAGCCTTGAATGTTGCTTATTCTCTTTTTATTTATAAATGTGTTTAATCACTACATAAGAATTTTAACATCACAGTTGTGAGCATCAAAAAACTTGGGATCTGATCTCTAATCTGATCACTAATTTAAAATAAAGGTGCCTGCTGAAGAGCAATCTCTAGATGTGAGATTTCTGAAATTTCCCAAGTGATTCCAACACACACCCTGGTGAAGAAATGGTATGTTCTTTCTTCAATAAAATTGTGAAATGATTCCCAAGTCTTATATTTTAACTAAGAACAATTATTTCGTGAATATTATCAGAGGGATCTAGAATTATTTGAATTGTACACTTAGCTCTCTAAGCTGATTCTATGTCCTGTTTTGTTTTCTAGCCTGTATTTTAACATTTACTTCATATGCCTTTCATGGTTAAAGGTTGCTACACATGAGACAATATATTCTATAAGAAGAGGGAATGAGTTTGTCTTACTAATATCTGTATCTGCATTACTTAACCCAGGGTCAAATACATAAGGTTCTCTAATGTTTACTGATGGAGCATGAATTTTTATACAACAATTAAGTCATTAACTTCTTGTCTGGAGAAAGCTTCTATTTAACAAGAAAATTTACAAACTATTTCTAAACATTCTAGGCTTTATAATTTACACAACAGCTTGTGATTTGTACACATGAAATCTATTTGTAACTATTTAAATGGTCTCGGAGGCAGAAATTATCAGGCTTGTTCTACCTGTGTGCTAAATTCACAGTTTATATAAATTATAGAGAAAGCAAAATTCAGTCAGTCATTAAATCTTTCAAATAAAATATCCCCACCAAAATTTTTGTGAAGTTTGAACTAACATATTCCTGTAATTATGGATAATTTTATGTAGCATGCGCATGAAAGTTTGAAAATAGCCCTCTAAATCTCTGTGGGACTACCTTTGAATTTTCATCATCCATCATCATTCATAAGACAGCATTGAAGTGGTCAATATGTTTTCTCTGTAGGGATAGGTTTTCTTTATTAAGTGTTTTCTTCTGAATTATGAGACTCAGATCAAGTATTTGTCTTTATAATATCAATCAATAATTATAAAATCAAGAAACATAACTTGTTCTGCAGAGCAGTCAGCAAAGATACTCTCTTTGTGTTTAAATATGGGTTTCAATCTTAGTAATCAAGATTTTCTTTGCATGTTGGAAATTATAGTTTACTTCTCTTTTAAAAAATACTAATGTGGTGACTTATTCAGAAACTCCTTTATATCTACACTATATCAAAATATTGACCAAACTCAGGTATATATTTATATTAAGTATAGATATTACTCTTGAAACAGCAAGATAATCTGATTGTGTATGTGTTATCGATGTAGCCATAAAGAGGTGATTTTCATATTAAAAATTTAGAAATTGTAGCACATATATCACATAGTATCCTTTGACTATCTTAAGATGTGAGCCATCAAGAAGTAACCTATCAGGATTTCTAGAGGGAACATCAGTGAAGTCAGTACAGGACATACTTACAGCTTGAATAAATGTTAAGCAGTCATGCAATTCACCTTTAACCAAAGGGTGAAGTAAAAGAGCAGTTTCAAATTGGAATAGCATTTGGAGAATGTTTTAATTTTATTTTTAGATTGACACATAATATTTGTACATATTTATGAAGTATAATGCAGTGTTTTGACTCATGTACACACTGGGTAATGATCAACTCAGGGTGATTAGCCTGATGATCACTTTAAACTTTTATCATTTCTTTATGTTCAGTATTTTCAGAATCCTCTCTTCCAGCCATTTTGAGATATATGATGCATTCTGTGACCACCCTATTGTGTCACAGGAAACCAGTACTTAAATTCCCTGTGTGCCTTGAACCCATTGTCTTGAATAGCTCCATGGGCAGAGCCTCTCACCGGAAATGGGGGCATTTGGAGGTTTTATGGAGAACAGACTATAACAGAATTTCAGAGTTATTCAGCTGGCCAAGAAGTACTTGTTTTTCAGATAATAAGGCTTCAATGAAACAAGGATCCCATTGAATAAGAAAGAGGTCAAGTTAATCCTAGTAAGGATTAAATTAATTAGAAGGCCACCATTACAAGTGTATAAGCAAAGAAGAGGTGCTAAAATAATATTAAAAGAAAATTTAAGATGTGTAATTAACTTGTGATGAGTTTCTAGTTTCTGGGTAAGAAGACTTAAAACACAATTTTCTATTTTATGTGCAAAAAGTGAGCAATGTTTAGCATAATTAGAAATGCTCAAAATCTGGAAGATTTTAGCTAATTAAGGAAAAAATAAACTTCTGCTTCCAGTCATCCCAAAATAACAAAGACGTAATGTGCCCTTCTTCTCTAAAATAACCTGTAAATTGATGAAATTCATGAAATGTTTTCTGGATGTAAGAATATGGGTTATAGAGAACTGTGATTTTTAGTGTTTTGGTTCATGATCCTCTATATGAGAAGGAAGGAAAAAGTGATAATAGTTTCTCTGAAATTTTCTGTGTTACTATGCTGGGTATAAAATTAATATTTGGTATTTGTGCCACATTATGTCCTCTATGAATTAAAAATACATGTAAACCTATGGTAACTGTAAACTCTAATACTTTGGTTATTCCTAAGGTTATATGTATTAGAAGGTGACGTAAATGAGCCTTTGTAGGGAGATTTACATTTCAATGGTGGGAAAGGAGCTATATGTGTCCATATAACTTTAGTGTAATTAATACTGTAACAGAACATGAGCACAGTTTTATGGAATCCAAGAGTAGGCAGGAAAAGCCATATCTGACCTGTGGTATTACAAATTTTGATATTTAAATTGAATTTGAAAAATGATTGGGATATTTCTCAACAGAGAAAAAAAATTTTCTGTTACACTTCTAGTAAACAAATGTCTGGCATATAAATATCTTTTGTTGAATAAATAGATACTATTGAAGTAAATGGACAAGAGAATCAACTATTCCACCAGGAATACTTACATGGCAGATTATAATTGAAAGGCGGACTCATCAAGTTGATCAACTATTGCTAATACCATTTTAAGTTATTTACTGATTTCATAAAAAGCATCTTTCAGGGTAGCCAATACAATGAACATATTACAAGAAAAGATTAGTCCACATTTTTTTTCATTCACTTTGCTAAAATTAGTCTAGAGCAGAAAAGTCTCACACTATTACATTACAAAAAATATTTCAGGGGAAAAGTTTCCCTAAGCTGGATATTAGTCTGCTATCTAAGATGAACTTCTTTTTCTTTTCCTTTATTTTCTCTTCTCTTTCTTCATCTTTTCCTCCTCCTCCCTCCTCCACCATCTTCTTCTCTCTCTCTGTTGTGATACTTGGGATTAGACTTGGGGTACTCTACAATCAAGCTATATTCCCAAACCTTTTTAAAATTTTTGTTTTGAGACAGGCTCTTGCTAAATTGCAGAGGCTAGGCTTCAACCTGCCATCTTCATGCTTCAGCCTCCTACTGGCTATGATTACAGGGGTACACCACCAGGCCCAAACCAAAGACAACTTTATTTTCATCTGAATAAAAGTGGAACTCTCATATTAAGAAAAATTATATGACATCCACTATCATCACAAAAAATATGTATAATGACAACAATGCTAGGCTAGAAATTGGCATACCTGGGATTTAGTTTAGCTCATACACAAATATTTAACATTATCTTGGATAAATCCAGGTCTCATTTCTTTATCTGTACAAAAAGGTGAACAATTGCATAATCACATGGCCTTTTCTCAGATCAAATGTTCTAGGACCTTTATAAGCACAGCATAGAAATCTATTTCCAGATGTTTCATGTGTGCGTTTTCAAAGTTCTTATGTGTGTTATTAGTGTGTGTGCCTGCCCATCAGTGTGTGTGTGTGTGTGCGTGTGTGTGTGTGTGTGTGTGTGGACATGACCAGTACATTATAACTCTTGTCTCAGAAGTAAGAATATAACAAGTTTAGATAGAAATTTCTTTGACAGGCACATATTTCCCTTAGATAAGTGAAGCACTCATTAGGGTATAAAACTGATTCACAGGTTTTCTCTGACCTAAACCAATAAATATGTCAGCTCTATCTTGCGGTTGATATCAGTTATACCTGTATTTTCTAGTTCTTTCTAGTTAATAGACTAGTAATTCAATCAAAGGAGCAATAAAATCAAAACCAATCATGTGTTAGAAAAACAGAGTTTCTAGAAACTTGTCATTGGAGTCCTAAATTTACAGTTGCAGTTTTTCTTTCTTATGTTCTTACAACGTATTAGAATTCCAAAATAAATACAATGGGCAGGTAACTATTTCAATAAAAATAGTTTAGGTTTGATTTTTGAAAGAAGGATATAGTTCTTGTATCCAAATACAATTGCTTTGATCAAAGGAAGAGGAAAATTTCTCAGTGCATAAGTTTTGCTCAGTTTTCAAAATGTTTATCACTTGAAAACATTCTTGAAAGAAATTAAATTATATAGAAATAGACAAAGAAAAATGAGAATCTCTACTGACTATTGCTATTACACCCCTTTACTATGATCAGAGATCCATTGTGTGTCTTCCTAGGTCTCTCGATAGGTGTAGACTTATTTTCATTCATAGATTTCACATAAAGACATTATGTACATGCATGAATTTAAGATGCAAATTATATATTTTTCTGTTGTTACATTTAGGTTATTCTCATTGTCTTCAACAAACACAAAATATTCCAAATTATGGATATACTAATATTTATTTCACCACTTGGACATTGGTAGCAGTTGAATTATTTTCCTTTGTTTTCTAACACATGAAGAATGGGAATGGACATCATTTAGCATGTGTTTTGCAGATAAGTGTGAATATGTATTGTAGGATTAATTTTAAATAACATATATTTTCATGTATACTGCAAATTACTTTCCATAATAAATGTATGTGTGTCCATGTTTATTTCCTCAAGAAAATAACTTGATATTTTTAGACTTAAAATTGTTATCAATGTAATAGATGAAAAAATATCACTCCTATTCTGTAATATTGTTGTGAGTCAGCATTTTATGTGCTTACCAGTTATTCCAGTTCTTTTGTATGAATGACTGATGACAGTTTTTCCACACATTTCACCTGAACTCTATTTTTCTCATGTTTGATGTATACTCTGCATAGAAATCTTTTTCAGTCAGGCACGCTGACTTCTGTTACTTATTTTTTAACTTTGCATATGATGTCCTTATTGAATTAAAGCTTTTAACTGTAATGCCAGCTGATCCATCATTCTATTCCCTTGTGATTTCTACATTGTGTGTCTTAGCAAAGCTTTTCTCATTTAGGATTTTTTTTTAAATCAACTAAAGTTTTTTTCAGTTTTTTCCTTTGATTGTTGTGTCTTTTATATTTAGCACCTTAATTTATCTTGAATTACATTTTTGGGAGGAAGCTAGATAGTGGTCTTGCCTGGTTTCCCCATCCCTAAAATTTAGATAATGTATGTAACCTATTCTCTCATTTTTTTTTCTTTTAGAGAGGTTTTATTTCTTTCTTCCAAGTGTGTGTGTGTGTGTATTTTTTCCTTTTCTCATCCTGATGAGCTGCCTCAGGTGTTGACAGCAGTATGAAACCCTTTTCTTGTTCCAAACCCACGGGAATGGCATTCAATATTTCACAATTAACTTCATGATTGATGTAGAACCTGGTAGACACCTTCATCATTTTGAAGAATATATTTTGTTTTCCTAGTTGGCTGATAGTTTTTACCATTAATAAGTATTGAATTTGTCAAAACTTCCTGCCTCTGTTGGCATGAGCCCTAAGCTTCTCTTGCTTAGTCTGTTGATATAGTGAATCACATTGCTTGTGTTCCATTGTTAAAAGTTCCATTGTTAATGACAGGACCAAAGCTACAGGGTCAGGATGTAGTATCATTAATATATAGCTAATTCCATTTGCTATGTATTATATTATATATATATTAATATAAAGCTAATTTGATTTGTATATTTTGTGGAGATTTTTGCATTTTTATTACTTCCTTTTAGTTTTACTTAACATAGGGATTTATTTTGACATGTTTGTAAAATTATGGAACATAATTTTCTCTAATTCAGTACCTAGTATTTCACCTTTCACTTTCCTCCCCCTGTTTCCTTCCCTCTACTCTACTGATCTCCTGCTATTAATTTATAGTTTTTCTTTGAATGAATGTCTTGTAGATATACATGATGGTCAGATTCACTGTGGTGTATTCATACATGTACATAGGAAGGTTAGATCAGATCCATTCCATTGTTCTTCCCTTATGCACTCGCTCCTCTTTCCCCCCTAAACTTCTCCCTCTGCACCAATGATCTTTCTTCTATATTGATAGAATCCCAAACCTCTTTTCTTTTCTTTTCCTTTTCCTTATTTTAGGCTAGCTTCTGCATAAAAGAGAAAAGATGCAACCTTTGATTTTCTGAATCGAGTTTATTTCATTTAGTGATACATTCTCCAGTTCCATGCACTTACTAGCAAATATCATAATTTCATTCTTTGTATGGCTTTATATACTCTATTGTTTATATATACCACATTTTCCTTATCCATTCATCTGTTGAAGGCACCTAGGTTGGCTCATAGCTTAGCCATTGTGAATAGTACTGCTACAAATATTAATGTGGTTGCATCACCATAGTATGCTGAGAAATCAAAACCTAATCTTATACTTTTGCATATGGATAACCAGTTTTCCCTATCAACAGTTACTAATATGGCATTATGTAAAAATGTGGACGTGTAACCAATGTGATTCTGCAATCTGTATTTGGCGTAAAAATGGGAGTTCATAACCCACTTGAATCTAATGTATGAAATATGATATGTCAAGAGTTTTGTAATGTTTTGAACAACCAATAAAAAAAATAAAAAAATAAAAATAAAGAATAATGAATATTAAAAAAGGCTATCTTTTCTCCAATGTATGTTTATGGTACCTTTGTTTAGTCTGAGATAACTGTATATATGTGTGTCTGTCTCTGTGTCTTCTATTCTGTTCCATTGGTCTTCCTGTCTGTTTGGTTCCAGTACAATGCTGTTTTTGTTACTTTATCACTGAAGTATAATTTGAGGTCCAGTATTGTGAAGGCTCTGGCATTAAACTTTTTGCTCAGGATTGTTTTGACTATTCTGGGTCTCTCATTTTTTTCAAATCAATTCATAACTGATTTTTTCTAGTTCTTTGAAGAATGCCATTGGATTTTGATAGGCATTGCATTGTTATTCTTCCAATGTTAATTTATTTTCTCTGACACACTTAATAAGCATATTTTGAAATACCTATACCATAAATTAAATTCTCATGTATATAAATGTCTTTCTCAACACTGTTTAAAGTAGAATTTCTATATTTGTCTTTTAATATGCCAACACAGAGGGTTTTTCTTTCTTTCTTTCATTTTTGGTATTGGGGATAGAATTCAGGCAATTCAACCACTGAGCCATGTCCCCTGCCCCTCCCCCTTTTTGTATTTTACTTAAAGACAGGGTTTCACTGTGTTTCTTAGGGCCTTGCTAAATTGCTGAGGCTGGCTTTGAACTTGTAATCTTCCTGTCTCAACCACCTGGGATTCCAGGCATGAGCCACTGCACCCAGCTCTAATACAGCCTTTCAAAGTTCTACTTTAAAGTTTGTTTGAATATGTGTTAATACAGGTCACCACATCCTTCTTCTTCTTTTTCTCCTTCTCCTTCCCCCTCATACTCCTCCTCCTTATTCTCCTTCTCTTCCTGTTCCTCCTCCTTCAAGTATTGGCTTAATTTGGTAATTTGTCCTTCCATATTGACTTTAACGTTTGTCAAATTTTATTTTAAAAAATCCCCCTTGGATTCTGACAGAAATGACATTAAAATCTTAGAACTGACATTTAATATTAAGTTCCTTAATTGACCGATTGATGAATGGATTGGCCTGTATGCATCACTCAAAAAATTTTATAGCTTTTTTTTTTTTGGAGGAGGAATGTTTCTTGTGATTATTCCTATATACTTTATTTTTTTGTTAACAATAGTAAATGTTTTTAAGTTTCCTGTATAAAATCTTACATATATTAAACAGAATTCTTCCTATTTTTTAAATTTTTGCTTCCTTAAAAAAAAACTCTCTTCTGAATTGCAGATTTTTAATTGTTTTGTTGCAGTTTTATAGGTAGATAACTGGAGTATACCAGATAACTACAGATATTTTTTTAAATATCTTTGCATATTTAATGTCTGGCCAAATATTATATAATAGCAATGGTGATGGACATGCTTGTCATATTTTATTCTGTGTTTGGTGAGAATATTTATAATTTTTTAATCATTACATGTGATATTTACTCTAGTGTTTTGGTTCTACTATTTAGCTTCTAGCTTATTCATATTTAATTTTTAAGTGATAAGTAAACTTAAATTTTAACTAAATTCCTTTATATTCAAATTTCTTGAAATCTTGGAATAGACTCTCCTATGTCATGATGTTGTCTGCTAGTAGGGTTTTGCCAACACACTAATGTACGTTATCCTCAGAACAGACTAATCGTAAAGCAGATTAGCACTCTAGGACCTAGGATGTTAACAACCCAATCTGTTAAAAGGTCAAAAATATTATTTCACTCATGTCTCTTATTGTCTATATTTTAATTCTGTTAGAAGATGATGCTCCTGACAGAACTATCATTGTGCTATTGACATATAAAAACAAGGACAGTGAGCCAGTTAATTGTCTAAAACAACGCATTGCTTCTGTCTAATATATCAAATGTGAGAATACTAGTTTTAAGAAGCTAATTTTCAACTAACTTAAATGTCATGAAGATTTTAGTTAAAATATTTTCATATTATTCTTATCTTTAAGTCCATTGATATGATGAATTACATTTATTGATTTCCACATGTTGAACCAAACTTATATCCCTGGGATGAACCCCACTTGATCGTGGACAACTATCTTTTTGATATGCTTTTGTATTCTATTTGCCAGAATTTTATTGAGAATTTTTGCATCTATATTTGTTATAGATATTGGTCTAAAGTTTTCTTTCTTTGATGTGTCTTTGTCTGGTTTTGGAATCAGGGTGATATTGGCCTCATAGAACAAATTTGGAAGTGTTCACTCTTTCTTCTATTTCACAAAATAATTTGTGGAGTATTGGTATTTGTTTTTCTTTAAAGGTTTTGTAGAACTCAGCTGTGTAGCCACCTGGTCCTGGGCTTTTCGTGGTTGGTAGGCTTCTGATGGCATCTTCTATTTCATTGCTTGAAATTGATCTGTTTAAATTGTATATGTCATCCTGATTCAGTTTAGGCAAATCATATGACTCTAGAAATTTGTCAATGTCTTCAATATGTTCTATTTTATTGGAATACAAATTTTAAAAGTAATTTCTAATTATCTTCTGTATTTCTGTAGTGTCCCTCGTGATATTTCCTTTTTCATTATGGATGTTAGTAATTTGAGTTTTCTCTTTCCTTCTCTTTGTTAGCCTGGCTAAGAGTTTATCAATACAACAAGACATGAAAAATTATGCTCTATATGTGAACTATGAATTGAAATACATTCTGCTATCCTATATAAAAAATTAGAATGAATAAATAAATAAATACATACATACATAAATAAATATTCATTTTTCTATAAGGGGCAGATAAAACAATGTAGTGAATTTTTCTCTTCTACTCCAATGTTTAGGGTCCATTTAATTCTGACATCGAAGTTCAGGACCTCACTCCATTCTAACAGTCCTGAGAGAGAAAGAATCAAATAAATGACACATTTGCGGCTCATCATTAGTTGGCCTCTTGCAAGATGCAAGTCCCTTGTACATTGGTTACTCTTCACTCCTTTCAGTGGGAAGCATGAGATTCTCTAAGTTGGTTCCCAATTCATTCACTCACTGTTATTCATGTACTTATCCATTAAACGTGTATTTATTGTGCAACAACTAGTCATTTAATACTGTCTTCTGCTGCAGGCTGGCTGGGCAAACTAACTGGGGGGGGTGACGAGGAACTTGTGTAGATTGATACAGCAGGAGTGGGAGCCATTTATTGTAGGACAGGAGGGGTATATATACATTACTGAATACACAGCTTATCTTAATTAACATAAACGAGATATAGCAGTCAACCAATAAGGAATCTCCACACTTAATGGCTCACTGGGGTTACTTCACAAGTCACTCCCTCTGGCAAAATGCCAGGCGCCATCTTGACTTGTTTACAGACCCTAACATCTCCCCCTTTTGTTTAATTTAAATAACAAGTATGTGGCTTAGGGACAGTGCCTGTTTTAGGTTGTCCAAAACTACATATGGTCCTTACCCATCATTGGATGGTCTGACCTCAAATTGTCAGCCTCCTGTCTTAGGTTGGTACCATTGTAATTGGATCTTACCCGTCATTGACTACCGGGCCAACACACTCAGCCACACTTGTGGATAACGACCATAGTGGTTTTTACACAAACACCATAAATAATCTGCTACAAGCAGAAGGGGAGGATACAAAATGCCACAATACCAAGCCAATTGATGGCTCCAAGTAAGAAGCCTTTGGAAAAATTATACCAGCAATGACACCATTAGCAAAGATACCGAGTTACAATTTGTTGTAGATTACAGTTTGTTGTCTCAGTCCAGGTAAAGCAGTGTCTCAATAGATTAACTCACAGTCCAGGTAAATCACAGTCCAGGTAAGTTTTGCAGGCAGCTAGCTTGATCTGAAGTCTCTTCCAGTTCTCAGCAACACTTGAAATTCTTCCTCCTTCGTCTTCACCAGCACTGGGACGAAGGCAGGAACTCCGGATGGCTAAAAAAAATCCTGTAGTATTCCAGCAGGCACTAAGAAAACAACCTTCTGAACAATTTAGTACATTATCTCAAGGTTTTTTACATTTGATACAGGCCTTAATGGTGCTCATTACTCATTAGCCTCCAGGTGTGGGAGAACCATTATCGCAGATGTAAGGATCTTTTTGGTCTGTAGAAATCGCTTTAGCTAGTCTCTCAGGAATCCAAATCAGCTGCTGTTCTCCCCGTGGAAACACACAAACAGACCCCCGACTCCAGACAATCACTGGGTCAGGACCTTTAATGATCCTCTGCCCGGCTGCAGTGTCCTGGGGCAGCCCTAGACAGGGAGTGTCCAGGACTCAAACTGCCACCGGGCACAGGGAGCAAGAGCTTGCGAGACTGTGCCTCCAGGTCAGGTCTGGATTTGGGCTCGTGGCAGTGGCGTCCCAATCCCCGGGCGAGGGGCGGGGAAGGGCCGGCTGCCGCTGCTTGGAAAGTCCTTGCTGCGCTGTGACCTGCTTGCGCACATGGCAGCCACCACGCCAATTCACGCACCCTCTGGTAACGAAAAGTATTTAGTAGTAGCCTTTTGCTACAACTTTTTTCTGGTAATTCTTCCTCCTCTGAACTTTCTTCTTCTTTCTGACTAGAGTTCCCAGCTTCCATCAACACATGCCCTAACTATTCTTGGTTCCACTGGGGTGCCTCCTTCCCTTAGTAATTTACTTCTCACCCCTTCCATATTTTTGTCACAAAGACAGTACAATACACTTAGACAAAACAAGACACAAACATACTGTATCAATCCTCTCCATTTTCTCGAAATGGCCATATTTCCTGTCGCCCTATCTAGGGATGAGCAAATTTGCTCCCGTCCTATCTTTCTAGGGATGGGCAGCTTTTTCTCATCACTTATCCCCGAGTGTCCCGGGGCTCCCTGGATGGGCCACCAAATGCCGCAGGCTGGCTGGGCAAACTAACTGT
Source organism: Marmota marmota marmota (assembly GCF_001458135.2). Lineage (NCBI taxonomy): Eukaryota > Metazoa > Chordata > Mammalia > Rodentia > Sciuridae > Marmota > Marmota marmota. The sequence continues at coordinate 237,146 of NW_025999842.1, read as the reverse complement.
GGGGGTGACGAGGAACTTGTGTAGATTGATACAGCAGGAGTGGGAGCCATTTATTGTAGGACAGGAGGGGTATATATATATATTACTGAATACACAGCTTATCTTAATTAACATAAACAAGATACAGCACTCAACCAATAAGGAATCTCCACACTTAATGGCTCACTGGAGTTACTTCACAAACCACTCCCTCTGGCAAAATGCCAGGCACCATCTTGATTTGTTTACAGACCCTAACAGTCTTCAGGGCTGAGGACAGAAGAGGTGATAATGCAAGGCCCTTGTCCTCACGACATGCTTATAATGAGAGGGACATGTTGGGTGGACAAAATGTTAATAACAGATGATCAACACTGAGAAATACTAGAAAGAAATTAAAAGGGAGCAACTCAAAAAAAATTGGGGACAACTGATCTCAGGAGGTAACAGTTGATTTGAGACCCAAATGATAAGATGTAGTTGACCACAGTCACATTCCTATGAAAGATGATTTCTAGAAGAGTCAACTATATCAGCTGGAAACCTAGTGAGGCAATGAACCAACCTGATAGACTCAAGGATCAGAACTAAGTCAGAGTCTCATTAACAAAGATTTCCTCTACATTAGAGTTCTGCCACTTGCTTTCCAATGGACATTTTGATTTCTGTAGCTTGTCACAAGGTCATACTTCCCCAGAAAGTGGTATCGAAGCACTGATCATTATTAGTAGCCTTCTGTTTCTCCATTGTGCTTTCCACTCTCATATTGGAATATTATTCATAATGCTGAATCTGGTCTTCTTTTTTTTTTTAATCTCTGTCTCTACTACTATAATGTGAAATCCTTGATCTTTGACTGAAGAATCTGTCTTAAATCCTGAGCTTTAGGCCAATGTTGGCTGATACAGTATTTGGAACATACTAGATACAAAAGAAATTTTAAAATTAAATATTTGGAAATTTCATATTATTTTACTATTTCAATTTCATATTTCATTTGGATATGAATGAAATATAGTGCTAGAAGTATGTTACAGATAATGTAATAGTCCAATGCAAAGATTGTAGTCTAAATAAAGGTTCCTTTTATTACAACATTTCTGTTCTTTAGTTAAGTATATTTGAATTCCAGCAACTGTGAGAGGGTAATGAAAAATAACTGAAATACCATATTTGCAGAAGAATTTTCTCATTTGAGTACAATAAACATTTTGTAAGGCATTGCTAAATTTATAACTTACATCTTGGTACAGAACATAGTCTTGGGACTTGTTGCAGGAAAATTCTTACAATATCCAAAAGAAAATCTAAAAGAAAATGAAATATCTTAAACCATGCTAAAAAAAGCAATTTTTTTTCAGAAAAATAAAATAGTTACCTGACAAAGAGACAGTGATCCTTCCACTTTCCCACAGAAGGCATGGAGTTTGTTCTTGTTGGATTTTGGTTGGCTAGGTTCTATTGATTGATCTCAGCTGAAATGTCTCAGATTATTCAATAAATTTGTTTATGCCTATACAAGTTGACGTTTAGTACTTACTTTAATAAATACCAGGGATGTTTCTCAGCTCCAAATCACTCATTAAGATCACATCCTTTCCAAATTGTCATGACCCAGTCCTGCTCATTTTCATATCTTTTTCCATATTACTTGCTGTTCCAATACTCTGAAACTGTGCTTATTTTGAAATTAAATGATTAAAGTTTTACTCCAATTCACAAAGTGAATTTGTTGTATAAATTGATGTTTTTTAAAAATAAGTCTTTTTAAGCATTCTATGCTAGTGAACCACATCAGTAAAAATAGATTTTACTCCCAAATCAGGCACTGACAATATTATATGATCTAAAAAAAATTATCTCTTGTTTAAGGATATGACCAAAAAATGTAAAATATATTTTACATATTTCCCTTTTATTTTGCAATATAAATGATATTTCTAATAAAAAATTAAAATTGCTAGTGCACTAACTTAGTGAGGCATATAATAATAATAGCCAATTAAAATTGTATGACTACATTGAGTGAAGCACTGCAATAAGAGTTTTAAATGCCTTATTTCATAAACATACATAAAAGACAGTTACTTTTGTTTTCCCTAAGATTTACAAAAAGAGGATAAAAAGTCTTAAAGTATGTTATTAACTTGTACAAAGTCATAAATGGCTGAGCCAAATTTTCAGACCCGTATTTGCTTAAAGATCATGCCCACAAATGCTGAAGTAATGAGATTAGGTGAGATTTCAACTGGCTTCATACTCTTTTATCTAATCCCCCATGTAATATATTGCACACATTTGCAGGAGACTTGATACAATTTGAGAGTATAGTAAGTGGCCACAAAACAGAATGCTTCTCTGTGTGTAGCTAACTGATTTATTCAGAAATCAAAAACGCAACATTCTCTCATCACCTGAGTTGACTAGCCCTGACTGCAAGAACAGATGGCATGCCTGGGACTGCAATAGCACATAAACTTTCAGGATGGGAATAAGTGAAGACCTATGAGCAAAAGCAACACTGAATTCACTTGCAAACCAACTCCACTTTTTTTTTCTCTTTTAGTAATTTATTTTCTTTTTTTTTTTAATTTTTTATTGTTGGCTGTTCAAAACATTACATAATTCTTGATATATCATATTTCACACTTTGATTCAAGTGGGTTATGAACTCCCATTTTTACCCCAAATACAGATTGCAGAATCACATCAGTTACACATCCATTGATTTACATATTGCCATACTAGTGTCTGTTGTGTTCTGCTGCCTTTCCTATCTTCTACTATCCCCCCTCCCCTTCCCTCCCCTCGCCTCTTCTCTCTCTGCCCCCTCTACTGACATTCATTTGTCCCCCTTGTATTATTTTTCCCTTTCCCCTCACTTCCTCTTGTATCTACTTTTGTATAACTCTGAGGGTCTCCTTCCATTTCCATGCAATTTCCCTTCTCTCTCCCTTTCCCTCCCACCTCTCATCCCTGTTTAATGCTAATCTTCTTCTC
>NW_025999842.1:206864-233999 GCF_001458135.2 Marmota marmota marmota | reverse complement strand
AGATGGTATCTTAGGGTGGTTTTGATTTGCATTTCTCTGACTGCTAGAGATGGTGAGCATTTTTTCATGTACTTGTTGATTGATTGTATGTCCTCCTCTGAGAAGTGTCTGTTCAGGTCCTTGGCCCATTTGTTGATAGGGTTGTTTGTTCTCTTATTGTCTAATTTTTTGAGTTCTTTGTATACTCTGGATATTAGGGCTCTATGAGATGATATTGTATATAATATTTTTAGACAGATGTGTCATATTTTGGCCATAATCATCTACATGAAAGAACATGTGTTTAGATCAGCTGAATTTTATGGGAACTTGTTTGATGAATCAAGGGCTTATTATATGTCCTGGCTTTTGTTACATAAACTGTTTGAGAAACAGACAAACCACTGGAACAGATTAAGAGAGTGTAAGTCTTCCTTCTCTGAAAACACTGAAAATGTTTAAATATGCTTCTTCACTAAGGATTAGATATATTAATCTTTTAAGTCAACATCTATGCCTAATACTTGGATAATATATATGCCAACACTAAAAACCAATAACAAAGAGCAAACTGATCTTTTTTAGAAATATCTAGCTTAGACTAGTTTATTTCTTTTCATTTTTCATTTAAGTCCAAACAATTCCTCTGTGGTCAAAAGCAAACAATTAACATAAAAAAGGTATCCATTTCTACTGAAATCTGTCACATTGGTTCAATTAACTCTAGTTTCTATTTCATCATCTTGAAGAAAATTGAATATGCATAAAAGTAAGTTATTTATATTTTTTTCCAAAATAATGGCAGTACTTTTTTTCTTATTTTATCCATCTTTTCTTTCTGCTCAAAATAAATGGTAATATACAGTTGATCAGAATCCATTTAATTGTACCTCATTATTTAACAGTATCTCAGGTGGTCTTAAATCTTCTCTATGAAAACACAACCAAAACAAAGAATCAATATTCAATGAAGTTTCTAAAATCTGCACTCCTTTTCCAAATCCACCTAACAAATGCACATGGAGACAGCAATACCAGAGTATACAGCAGTAATTAACTGACAGGTAGAACAATTGTTAGAGAGAATATAAATGACACATATTAACTTCTCTTTCATTGTTTAGCATAAAACTCCCCATTGCATGTAATCAGATTTCAACTCATTACTACATAATTAAGTTTTCCTTTTATCATATCTTTTAAGTTTCTGAAACATGTAAGAATATTATGGGCCTATTAAAACATACGTGTGTTGTGCTTTTTCTTTAGAAAATCAGTGGTATGTAAAAATGAAACAGTTTAAACTAAGCCCCCAAATGAAAGCTTCAAACAGTTTGGGGATGAATAAAATGCAGAGTTCTAATTATTTTATTAATTTTTAACTTGGGTGTCTATTATGGTTTGGATACAATGAGTTCCCCCAAAGTTCTCGTGTTAATGCAGGCATGTTTGGAGAAGAAATGACTGGATTATGAGAACTGTAACCTGATCAGTCCATTATAGTTTGGGAATGGACTGACTGGGTAGTAACTGTAGGCAGGTGGGCATAGCTGGAGGAGGTAGGTCACTGGGGCATGCCCTCCCTGAAAGGGTGCATCATCCCTGTGACCTCTTTCCCTCTCTCTCAGCTTCCTTGCTTCCTTCAGGGAAGCAGCTACTTTGAGGGAATACCTTAACTTGACACTTTAATTTTCATAAAGCACAAAGTAAAGTGCAATGTTCTTTCCTTTATATTCCAAAGAAATATCCTGATTCTCCTCCTAACATAAATTAAATATAAAAAAACAGAGTGATTTGAATTAGATAAATTCTTTCTAGAATTAAATAATTATGCATTTTAAAAAAGAAAGAGACTAGGCTCACAAAGGAAAAAAAGAATGAAGGAAGCTATATAATAACACATGAGAAATGCTTTGAAGGAGATCTAAAAAAAGTAGTATTAATGTTAATGTATAAAAATATTAAAGTATTACTAAGAGTTACCATTACTCATAAAAGTATCTTGAATTTCATAAACATGAAAAATGTTTTTCAAAATATTTCTGTTTTGTATTTTAGAAAAAGGCTTGACACATTCCTTTTAGTCATGACTACATCAGTTATCTCCAAGGTACTATTTTAAATTTAGAAAAATTCCAATCAAATTATCAGAATATTCTTTTTTAAAAATGTGATATAGTTATGTTCACTACAAATAAAGAAGTGAGGATTTGGCCCCTCACATATTAAAAGAACACATTAAAACCATATAACTTTTATGATACCTGTGTCCGAAAAGACAGATTTGGAGAAGAATAGTTTATCTAGAAATAGATAACTAATGGAAATTTAGCTATTATGATAAATAATATCTGATCTATTAGGTCCTCATAGGTCCTCATTTATTCCCATCCGATTTCGGTGAATGTAGGAAGGATTATTTACTATAATATGCTATGACACTTTGTTGCAATTGATGAATCAATATTGGTACATTAATATTAATTAGAGTCTTGGTTTACTTTCTGATTGACTATACATTTTATTTTCATTTGCTGACTTTTGACAAATGTATCATGAAATATGCCCAGTATTATGGTATCATAAAGCATAGTTTTACTTCCCTAAAAGCCTGTGTTGCATTTATTCATGCATAACTCCTTCCATCCCCCTGAATCTCTGCCAATCACTGATAGTCATGGTTTAGCCATAGTTTTCCCTTTTATTTATTATATAGGTGGAACCATAGAGTATATACTTTTTTGCATTGATTTATTTCATTAAGCAACATACATTTAACATTTCTCTGTGTCTTTTTATGACCTGACAGCTCTTTTTTTTATTTTTGTCAAATAATACATTGCATCATGTAGAGTACTATAGTTTATACATTTGCCTGTTGAGAAATATCTCACTTGCTTCAGTGTTCTGGCAATACTGAGTAAAGCTGCTATAAATATTTGTATGTAAGTTGTCCTGTGGACAAAAGTTTTCAACACCATTGGGTTAAATCAAGGAGCATGACTTATAATAGTCATATTATAACTAATACATAATACATAGAACAAGTATGCTTGATATAGTAAAATTTATCTGTCTCCAAAGGAGCTATACCATTTTTCATTCCTACCAACAATGAACGAAAGTTACTGTTTTCCCAATCCTCCTCAGCATTTAGTGTTGTCAATATTTGGGGCTTTGATCATTCTTATATGTATGTAGTTATTATTATTTCAATTTGTAATTCCTTAACAGCCTATGATGTTGAATATATTTTCACATGCTTGTTTTCCATCTTTGCACCTTCCTCAATGATATATCTGTTTAGATCCTTTGCTCATTTTTAAAATTTGGTAGTTTTCTTTCTTATTCTTCAATTTTAAGAGTTCTTTGTATATTTTGAACACCAGCCCCTTATCAGATATGTGTATTTGCAAAGATTTCCTCCCAGAAGTGATTTACCTTCTCATTCTCTTTCTCTCTTTCTTTCTTTCTCTCTCTCTCTCTTTTCTTTAGGTTCAGGGGATCAAAGGAAGAGCCTTATGCATACTGGGCAAGCTGTCTAACATTGAGCTACACCCCAGCCTTTTCTTTTCATTCCTTTAACAGTGCTTTTCACAGATCAAAGTTTTCATTTGTAATAAATTCCAAATGATCAACATTTTCTTTCATGAATTGACCTTTTGATGTTGTAACTATAAAGTCATTGCCAAGCCCATGGTCACCTAGATTTTTTTTCCTATGTTATATTCTAGGAATTCTCTAGTTATACAGTTTTACATTTAGGTCTGCAGTCAGCTTTGAGTTAATTTGTAAAAGTTGTAATGTTTTGTGCTCATATTTTGTTTTTGTATGTGTATCTAGTTATTCTTACACCATTTGGTGAAAAGCCTATCCTTTCACCATGAAATTGCCTTTATTCTTTTATCAAATGTTAGTTATTATATTTTTGTAGGCTTATTTCTTAGTATTCCAATTCTACTCTGTTCTAATGATCTGTTTGTTTAGTAGTTGGCCAATATCATATTATCTTGATTACTGTAGCTTTATAGTAAGTCTTAAAGTTGAATAGTCTTATTCCTCCAATTTTACAATTTGTTGTTGGAAGCAAAAAGTGAATTTTCTTACTTCTCTGGAGGACCTAGTACAAGAAGCAAAATTTCAGGTACCATTGAGCCCCTTGACCATTCTCTCAGAAGATTGATATTTTATCATGATTGATGTGAACTTTAGTGAATGCTTTCTGTATCTAATTAAATTTTCATAAAATATATTGTCCTTTATTCTTCACAATTACAAAACACAGATATTGGTTTTCAAGTATTATGATATACAAGTAAACCAGCCTTGCATTTATCAAAAAAAATTCTTTTCCTTATCATAATGTTATTATCTTTAGGAGCTGAACTTTATTGGCTAATATTTCCATAAATCTTTTATATCTAAGTTTATGAGGTGAACATAGATATAAAAATGCAAACATATGTTTATTTATTGGAAATAAACATATATAATTATATACATGTTTATTTATTTACTTATCCTTTCCTGGCTTTGAAATGATTGTTGTCTTAGTTTCATGAAACATGTAAGTATTTCCTCCTTCTCTATTTTCTGAATGTATTTGTGTATTATTATACTTTTTCTTTCCTAAATATTTAAAATACTGGTAAAGACTGAAGTTTTCTTATTCTCATAGGAGACACAGTTAGTTGTGACAATTTTCTAGCTTTGTATTGTCATTGATTTCTGATACAGTTCTATTTTGGTTCAACACAATATTCTGTATTATTTCAATCCTCTCAACTATATGGAAACATTTTGTGGTTCCACAAATCATCCATTTTGGTAAATACTCTGTGTGTGCTTGAAAAGAATGTGTGTTGTTGTTCAGAAGTGTTTTATAAACAGTAATTAGGTCAAGGTGATTAATATTATCTCATATTTACCTCTTTACTGAATCTTTGGCACCATATCATCTCAACAGCTGGGTTCCTCCAAGATCACAACATGAAAGAGAACGTTAAGGAAAGATGTATACCAACAATTAACTGCTGTAGAACAGAAGTTGCACACATTACTGCATTTAGTCTGTTCATCAAAATTAGTCCCATGTTCCTAAGCTAAGAAAGAGAAGAAATATAACAGAAAAGCCTAACCTAACATAATGTTGAGAAAAACAACAAGTTCTAGGTAGTTATACACAGCATGAAGAGCACATTGTGCAAAAAATCCAGAAAATTGAATTACATAATTGACAAGTATTGTAAGATTGTGATAATAGCAAAAGGGAGAAAAAGCAAATAAGTGATAAGTTCAAAATTAAGCAAGGTACTTTTTCTTCACAGAAGGCAAGAAATCAACATAGGGAATGAACATCCAGGTAGATTTAAACATTAGGTGTAATTTTAATTATAGAACTAAGCAATGTATTTATGAATATTTGTTATTATAAAAGAAAGAAATTCCATTATGAAAATTATACATTCAGAAATTATGTTACTTCTTTCAGAAAGCAACCTTCCAGGCAAGTTATGTATTTATATTACATGCTGCCATTGCACCTTGCCTATCCTCATTGTAATCTTAAAAAATTCTATATAATTACAGTTGTTGAGTAACCATTCCTTCTATTATACTGAAAGCTTAGGAGAAATGCCTCAGTCTGTCTTGTTATTATCTCCACCATGGCCACCGCAATTTCTTCAACACTACAGGTATTTAATAAGTATTCTTTGAAACTTTAAAGCACAGAAAATAAAATGAAGATAAAAATTGTCCAAATTCCTTACACTTAAAAAAATTCAATAAAAATTCTGACTGTTTAATTTTTATATTTTTGCTAAAATATTTTCTTTGTTTCAGATAGTTACCATTGTAAATTTTCTTTCATGCTGCTTTTCTTAACAAAACAACATGTCTCTCTCATACTAATATAGATAATCTTAGTTTTATGGGACTTCAAGTAGTCAATTCAGAAATTTTCCATAGTTACCTTACCCATTGCTCTCATAAAAGTGGAGATTTTGTTTTTATGATTTTGTCAATTTTGTTTTCATGATTACTATAATAAGAAATATGAGAACTGATCTTTGAGAGTTCTTTAAACCGATGTCAAGGATTTCTCTTAGGTTATATATCCATAATTTACAAATATCTGGTAAAATTTCAGGATAATTTTGTAGATTTTTGATGAATTTCAAAAAGGCAGTACCTCCTTTAAGCTTTGTTTAAAATAGCATTCAATAGGTCTGATAACTAGATTAAGGATCTGTTAGGATGAAAGATTTGGATATTTTTTGTGATGCTATTTTGCATTGGATGATATTGTTTATTCATTTTTTTTCCAGTAGTGAACACTGCAATAAAAATAGAGAAAGAAGTTCTTGAGACCCCAGTTACCATTTTCAATAGAGAACAATGATGTATTAGAAAGGATATTCACTCCTCAGGAGGACACTTTTGAAAGGTACTGCAGAGCAGTTAAGCTAAGCAGTACCTATACGGACAAATGAAAAGAACAGAGCAAGAAAGAGCTGTTTTCAAGAAGGTTTATGTAAGACGGGATTATAAACTGAGCATGGTGGCACAAGCCTCTAATTCTAGTAGCCCAGGGGGCTGAGGCAGGAGGATCACAAGATCAAAATCAGCCTCAGCAATTTAGCAAAGACCTAAGTGACTTAGTATGATCCTGTCTCAAATTAAAAAGGGCTGGAGTTGTGGCTCAATGGTTAAGTGGCACTGGGTTCAATCCCTGGTACCAAAAAAATAAAATGGAGGGCATTATAAAGAAAACTTCAAAACCATGTGTGGTGGCACACACCTAATCCCATCGGCCTGGGAAGCTAAGGCAGGAGAATTGTGAGTTCAAAGCCAGCCTCAGCAAAAGCAAAGTGCTAAGCAACTCAGTGAGACTCTGTCTCTAAATAAAATACAAAATAAGGCTGAGGATGTGGCTCAGTGGTTGAGTGCCCCTAAATTCAAATCTAGTACTACTGAAAAAAGATAACTCCAAGCTGTATGCACTGCCTCTACTAATCCCCCAAATTAAAAGAAGCACCCCAAGTCCAGACTTTAGGGAAATTATAATGTGTGCTTACAGGAAAACGTCTATGTTGCCAGACCTCTTATTTTAGCCCAGACCAACTCATTTCCAGAAAAAAATTACAAAATTCATTTTATTTAAATGAATAATTGAAAAAAAAATACCCTGTACAGTAGAAAGAGTAACTATAAAATGTTTGACAAAAGTGTGTGTCTTTTTTTAAAGATCACAGAAGGATGACATGATTTGAGATCTTGCCTAATCATTATGTATTATTTTTCAAACTCAGAGAAAACACGGAAGATAAGAAACAGCTTTGAAAATTACACAAAGAAAAATTTAAGAAATGTTTTGAAATAAACATTAATCTATATTTTTATTGATGAAAAGTATAATAGATTTTCATTTTAGCACAAAAGGATATGAAAGAAGAAAACCTAAATTTTGTTTTAGAGGGACATAAAAACACAAGATACAATCACTATGGTTTATGCTCAGGTTACCATTATAGAAAAAGAGTTTGCATTTACTAGAGAAAAAAGATACAACTCCCATCTGGCTCTTATTTGTGGGTTTAACCAGTACCTGTTATTCTTAACAGGCCACGAAGAAATGGTATAGGCTAGTAGTTTTCAAAAAAAAATGGAAAGCACAGAATCCTTCCTTCCAATTAAATCAACTACAAAGATCAAAAATTTTTTAAATGGTTAAAAACATCATCCTTTTAGTCAAGGTTGTCATATGAGTCCCTGGGTGTGACCTCTGGACTGTTTTACCCTCACAAACCTATTCAACACTGCTGAGGGCACCCAAAGCCCAATATAAATTAGGTCCCAGTAATTACTCATTCGTAAGGGGTGATTGAAATGGGATTAAGATGTGGAAGAGGAAATATTGATGCCAAGCACCTCAGTAAAGGTCCATTTAAAAGCCATCTACTCTTTCTCTTTTTAATATTTACTTAAAATACTTTTTCACAGAATTATTACCTCATAATTTTCATATTTTAAACCATAACTACCTTTTAATTGCTATGCTCCAAACTCTGGTTATGTGCATTTTACTGCCAAACCTTAAAATAGTTATTTCTGTTTCTAATTGAAGATTCAGAAACAAGAGCTATGAAAAATTAAATCCTTGCTATTATTTTAAAAATAGATAGTGGCATACACACTATGTAAAACTTTTTCTCTGATATAAAACATAATCTTTATGACATTTGCCTTATGGTGAACATTTAACTGCAGAAGAATTTTAGAACCTCGCGTGTCACCTTTGATTATCAACAAATTATTTTATCTGATTAACTACATTTAAAGTCACTTTTTTCCTCTTTTAAGAATTTTACCACTATAAAAACAGATGAATACAGTTGTCTTAATTGCTAAAGTATAACATACAAATTTAATTAATTTATATCTTCATGAGAACTAATTTATTTTTTCAATTAAGAATCACTGATGGAAGTTCTACTCAGAAATTATCCATGGCCAACAGTAAGTGCCAGAGGCAAAGGATACAATACCATCAGAGTACTTGGTAAATCAACACTAAGCAATGGTTTGTGTTCAGTTGACCCTGTCAATACACTGAATAGATTTTTAAAAAATCCTTTTGAGTATTATGATCAGCTGAAAAGAAAATATGTATTTTCTTAGTCTACTTTTGCAATCACATTTCATTAATTCTGCAATATCAATAGAAAGAATGTAATTACAATGAATTTTGCTTACTCTTTGAAATTCAAACAGGAATTTTGTTCTGTATATACAACATGTCTGAATTATTAGTAAAGCAAAAAAAAAAAAAAGGAAAACAGACAAACAGACATGAAACACTTAACAAATTTTTAAAAGGAACTTGTGATATCAGAAGCTTGTTCTATAAATTTTATTCCAACTTTTCTTAAAGGACCTGCAGGCTTTTAGGCAAACATCAGTGTACCAGAAAATGAAAAACAAACTATTGGGTTATTATTACTGCTTCTATACTAAAATCAATTCATAGGATTCCATAACAACACTTTATCATATAGATTCAAGTGGTAGCTTGTTGGAATCAGGAGATAAGTGTAGACTTTAGTTAAATCTGTTCCTGTAGCTCAGTGGCTCCTTGAACTAAACAAGTGGTTGTTTCATGGTTCCTAAATTAAGAGAATAAATAAAATAGACACCTGAGAGACTATTCAGAGCAATGTGCTTATCTTGTGTCCTAAGGGTAATATTGAAAGGGCCAAGGGGAAGATTCTGATCATCACCCTTGATCTCAAAAAGCTAAAACCCTATCAATATCTCTTGCCTGGGTGAGTCCTGGACAATAGTGAGACCAACAAAGTCAAGAGATATGGGAATAGTAAACCCATGACATCATAATTTAATGTGCCTATTGTCCCAGGCAGAAAGCAGGTGGACCTTGGATAATTAGTTAAATATCATGAACTCAATTGGTGATCCTTGTCACTGGTATTAGTTCAGATTATATCCATATCATATTATATTCATGTAGTGTCTTCCTGGGAATATCAACAAATCTCCTAGCAGATTATATGCAATTATTGATTTTTCATGTGCTTTTTTTTCTATACCCCAAATTAGTAAAAAATCAATATTTGTTTGCTCTACTTTAATAGAGGTAATATTGTATCTTCATTAAGTTGCTTCAGTGGTCCTGTCCCTCTCAACCCTTTTTAATCTTCTCTCCAAGGCCGTCTGCTGCTCTGCTACTTTGATTATATTAGGCTCCTAGGACCTGGAATGCCAGATGACTGATAAGACATTATTACCAGGGGATGGGAAATGAACCATATACAAATACAGAGGCCTAATTTCTCCGTGAAGCTCTGGAAGAATTCAGAGGTCTGGAAATTTCAGAATAGTCCTTCTAAAATGAAAGATAGTTTGCTTCACCTTGTACTCTTTATCACAAAGAATGAGACAGAACACACTGTATGAGCTTTTATGTTTTTCAGGAAAGACAAAGTGTTGATCTGGATGTGTTCTGATTAATTTACTGAGTAGGTCAAGGTACTATCAGTATTGAAAGAAAAAATGAAAAAGAGAAGATAGTCTAACTGATTTGTGCTCTATGGCAGTTGTTCTCACTGAAACTACAGGACCTAGGGAATCCAACGTTGCTAAAAGTGTCTGCTCTTAGCAGGATATTGGGGTTAGCCCTTAACAGAGAGTACAGGAAAAATACTGCACTTTTGGAATTGACAAGTAAATATTCTGTTAAAAAAATATTTCTTAGCTTACTACTGCATCTGGCAAGAATTAAATACTGAAGTGCAAGAATCCAGTGGCCAAGTTCCTGAGCCATCTATTATGAATTGGGTGTTATCAGTTTGCATATGCCAAGAAAAAAATCAAATGTGCTTTTAGATTTGAAGTACAAAATGCAAATGTGAAGAGGTTCTAAAAACCAAAGTGCTTTACTTTAACAAGCAGCTCATGCTTTTGCTGTGATCATCCTTGACGTATTTCTACCCTTTCCTCAAGTACAACTGCAAAAGAAGACAAATGGTAAACTAAAGCCAAGTGATTTCTGCAAGACTGTTCATAGTATGCTGAAAATAGATACAGGAGAGTTGGGCATTTCAGCCCTACTTACTAGTCAAGTTATATGGCATCTAGTTCTTTTGGCAAAAGAGAAGAAGGCTGGATGAGACAAAGATAAAGACATAAGTGGGAGGTGAAAATTTGTTTGGAAAGAAAATATCTTGGGGAAAATGGTATATAGGGATAGTTTACTAGGATACTTTAAAAAGAAGTATGTAGATATAACTTTTGGAATTGATTCAGAGTAAGAATATACTCTGAAACGTGAGAGTGTTTGCCTAAAGGTCCCTACTGCAGTAGGGTTACTCAGTACTCTGGTATTTTTAAATTGGCTTTTTCTCTAACTGTCTGGTTGGCCAGTGGAATTCATGACCTTGATGACAGGGTTAGTGGTTATGCAGCAACAAATGCTTCTTCATTTCATAGTTCACTGACTCACTTCTGCTGCATATACACATTCTCAGCACCAATGAGAGACCAAAACTAAATGTGTTTTCCCTTGGGGAATCAGCTGGCCACTTAATTGTGATTTAAAATGTTGGATCTCTTCCATCTTGACGGGCATCATAATTTATCCAAACTGGACTACCATTTACTCTAGATTAGATTTTTCTTCCATTCCTGACATACTTCTTTCAGCAATATCATCACTAGGTTTACTGAATGCTTTATTCACAACTTTGATTCCAACCAAAGAACTAATTCTAGGTAAATAAAATTAAGGCAACAGACTGACAATCACAGAGTATATTGTTATCTTGTACCATATAATGCAGAATCACCTCTCCTTACAGAAAGCTGAAATTGTCTGAATACTGAGTGGAAATAAGATACACTCTAGTAAATTAATGTGCTGCCCAATGTGAAATGAATGTATTCTCTGAACCAGGCCAGAACACAAGAAACAAGATGGAATATGTTCCACCTCTTACTCTCCTACCTAGTAATACTTTCATAGAATAATGTTTCCCAGTCTTTCATCTCTGGATCTGCTATGTGGTCTTTGAGTGCTTCCAGGAGATTTTAGAACACAAGTTATTCAACCAGGAGACCCTTCAGTGGTCTCCATGAGAAGTCTGAGGTTGTCATTCATCCATTCTCTTCATGCTGTAGGAAAAAAACACAGACTAGATGATTGTGGGTCCTGCAAGTAGAAACAGATTTCTTTGAGGAGTGTTACAGTATATCTAGAACCCCAGGTCTACCCTAGCATGCTTCCATGTCTGACTCATAAAGTAGTAAAATGTTGAAAGACTCCTGAAACCTCAGAAATTTACCGAAACTGCGTACAGGAAAGACCACCAATGAATTTGAATTCTATTCTTCAGAAATAATAGTCCTATTTACCGCATCATGAAAACATCCACAGCTGCCTGCAGTATGGAGTTCAAATGAAATATGGAGTGATTAGTAGAGAATGAAAGCATAATTATCAATGATAACCTTATGACAACTACAGAAACATAATATCAGAATTCTTTAGGAAACAGAGCTTAAAAGCAAAGTTTATGTGTTGATGGTTTCTGAGTAGTTTTTCAATTTCAAGGAATCAATGGTAAAGAAGAAAACCATGCTATTCAGGTGTCTCTTTGATATGCACATTTCATTCCCTTTGTATATACACCCAGAAGTGGGACTGCTGGATCATTTGGAACTGTTTTCCACAACAGCTATACAAGTTTACATTACTATAAATATTGTAAGAGTTCTTTTCTCTCCATGTCCTCCACAGAATTTTTTATTTTGAGTTTTTTGCCTGTTTGTTTATTTTGATAATAGTCATTCTAACTGGAGTCACAGTTCATGATATTGGCCTCTTGGCTTCATAGTTTTAATTAGCATTTCCCTAATGATTGATGCTATAGATTTTTTTCATATATTTGTGTATTTTGTATATTTTTTCTCGTATATTAAAAACTCATTTTAGTTTTTCTTTTGAGGTCTCTATTCAGATCACTTATAATTTTAAAAACTGAATTGCTTCTTTTCTTATTAATTTTTTTAGTAATTTATATATCCTGGATATGAACCCTTGTTGGATGACTAGTTGACAAATGTTTTCTCTGATCTATAAGCTGTCTCTTCACTCACGATTGTTCTCTTTGCTGCAGACATTTTTAGCTTGATGTCACCCCATTCTCTACTTTTACTTTTGTTTCCTGTGATCTAAGAGCCCTATACAGAAAACCATTCCTTGCACCAATGTCTTGAAGTGTTTCCCTTATGTTTTCATCTAGTGGTTTTGAAGTCCCAGGTCTTTGATTCATTTTAGGTTATTTTTATAAAGTAAAATGATAAAGTTTAATTTGAAAGATTCTTTAAAGATGCAAAGAGTGAAGTAGCAATCGATTTGTAAATTCTCTGCCTCAACATATGTGGAGATCGAGAGGTGGAGAATGTAGGCTAACACAGATATATGCATACTGATTCAGACTGTTAGATACAAACAAAAGGGAAAGTGTGCTGATTTAGCAAAAAAGGAGAATATGTCTTTTTTGCTTTTCCTCCTTTGACTGCCTGCTAGTGAGTTTAGGTATACAGAGTTTTTCAACATGTTAGCCTTGAGGCTTTTAACTATTTAGAGGATTATTCAAACTCTACTAGTAAAGAAAAATTATCAATCAAAATTATGACATGAATTTTCTATAACACTTTACTGAGATATTGGACTCACAGCCATGGAAGCATTATATAATTCTGAAAATTTTTTCTCAATGTTGCCCAAATTATTCAGTTATTATTTATCTTAGAGCTAGAATCTCTTATTTACTATATTTCAATGAAATGGATGCTATTTTTCCTTTTTGTTTTATTTTGTTCTTTTTAAACATACATGACGGTAGAGTGTATTTTGATATTTTATACGTACATGGAGAATGGCTTATTCTAATTAAGATCCTATTCTTTTGGTTGTACATGAAATAGAGTTACACTGGTTATATATATATATATATATATATATATACTCACTTGCTTTTTAGGCAAAAGAAGCCAAACTGGGCAATATGCATGTATATATAAATATAAAATTCAAGTATTATTGTCAGCACTAAAGTTTGAAAGGATGAGAAACTGGCTCCATGCCCTGTCATGACTAGCAGTTGGTCTGTTGATGCATAAACTTTTGTTGGAGGAAAATAGGTCCTCTGGCAATAATTCTGAACTTTAATTTTAAGCGCTATCCCATAGATTTATTTAACTTCCGAAAATACCATACTTCAAATTAATGGTCCATTTGTTTGAACAGAAGGGATGCAAAAATGTGCACAATACTCTAACTCTCAGTTCAGAGTCAAGGCTCCTGGCTACCTTTCTAATGTATCCTGGGAAGGGAGAAAAGTGCAAACAGAAGTCACTGTCAGTGTTCCTCTCCTCAGAGGCAGAGAAATACAAATATGTGAGCAAGACGTGTGACTACACTTTTTAAAACATAAAAAGAGCCAGTGATTGAGTGGTTGCTAGGGATTAGGAGCAGAGAAGGATGAATAGGTGGAGCACGGAGAATATTTAGGGCAATGAAACTACTTCATATGATGCTATAATGGTGAATGCATTTGTCCAAACTCAAGGAATATTGAATGCCAGGAATGAACCTTAATGTAAACTAAGGAATGTGAGTGATGATGATGTGCTGATGTGACTACACAATTACAATAAATGGACCATTTGGTGGGCGATGTTGATAATGTGCGGGCAACACGTGGGAAATCTCTGTATCCTCTCAATTTTTCTGTGAATCTAAAACTCCTTTTAAAAAAGTCCATTAAAATGAAAAAAGACAAGTTTAATCTTTGATAAGTGTACACTATAATGGATTTGAAGAATTTTGTTTTGCTTTGTTGTGAAATTCAATGTTTCCCCACCCATGCTCCCTGCTGTCCAAAAATGAATAACAGCTTATTCTGCAAGCATGGTTTTTTCATCCCAAATCAGGAGTAATCTTTGGTAAAACCATTCTTCATTCTTGTATTAAAAAATATTTAGTGAGCACAAATTACCGGGCAGTTTCTGTGACAGATGCTAAGGATCTGTAAGACATGGTTCTTGTCCCTTATGGAACTGAGTCTTGAGGGGAGAAAAACATTAACAAGTAACTGCAACAAAGAAGGAAAAGGGCCACTCTGCCTGTTAATAAGGGATAGGGACTTGGAAGCACATGGGAGGGAATTCCAACCCAGTCTTGTATGGAGAAGGGGTCAGGGAAAATTTGCTTGCCCTTTTTTGTGAACCACACATACAAAAATGTATTTCTGTCATCCCTCCCTTAATTTGAAAAAGCTCTTTATATAGAGAAATGTGGTTCCTCTCTGGAGGTATGCATGTGTCAGCTTAGACCAGAAGAATCAGGAGTTAAGAGAAGGAGTGGGAAGTTAGGGTATGTGGGAGAGATTTTCAGGAAGGCAATGTGTTCAGTCCTTCTGTTATTGGTGATGGAGGAGGGTTGCATTTTCCCATTGACTTGAGCAGCCAAACTTTAATCATTGTCTTTGCTTGTATTCTCTGATGAGGAATGGTCGGTGGTTAACATTAATAGTAACAGGTGAATGAATATGCAAAATGACCCGGTACTGCATTTCCACCCATGGAAAGAGGAACATCAGAGGGTCATATTGCTTTAAGATGAGATTTCATGCACTGTTATTACCAAATGTTCCTATGATTGCTGTTGACAAATGGAAACAATAGTCTAGGACATTATTCTTAAATTTATTTTTAAATAGATTATATCATTCGTGCAGTTACGAATTTTTAAATAGCCAAAGACAACCCATTAAACATATCTTGCTTTACTTCTTTAACAGTGTGTCTTGAAAATCATCTCAAAATCAGTAGGTTAAACAGCCCCCTATGTTTTGGGATGCTTCATTATGTTCTTTTGTGGAGGGATATAGCATATAATGGTAATATTTTAAAAGACACATTTTTCTTTATCTTACAAGTAATGCTGCAGCAGTAACCTTGTCCATTCTCGTAGGTTAAATTTTTAGAGGTGAATGGCTAGATCAAATGTAATGTGTATTGCAACTTTATTGGATATTGACAAATTTTCTTCCATAAAGATTATGTCAATTGGCACTTCCATTAGTAAAGTATGAGTATATGTTTCTCCAGTTGATATATTTGGATCTTTACCAGTCTAATAGATGAAAAATGATAAATCAGATTGATTTTAATTTTCACTTACCTTATTACCAATGAATTTACGTGCTTTCTACCTTTTAAATAGAGTTCTTTATAACGAAAGTGCTATTTGTATGCCCTTTGTGTGTGTGTGTGTGTGTGTGTGTGAACTGTGCATGTAGAAATTGACTCAGTTTCTATTGTATTTTGCCTTTTTTCCCTGTTAATTTGGAGAAGCTCATTATAGAGAAAGATATGATATATATGGCAAATAATCTTCTTATGCTTTGAGTGTGGGCCTAAATACCTCTGAAGCCTAAACTTGCTTTAGTTTGCTCTCTAGTGTGAAGTGAGGTCATGAATACTGGTTGAAGTAGCACTGGGAATCCAGAATCGCTTCCAAAGAAATATGTTGCTTGGATTTCAAATACTCCTGACTTTTCACATAAAAGAAAAAATGGTTTCTTTTCATCGTTAAATATCCTTGCCCCTTACTCATCTACATTGTGTCCAAAGCCAATGAATTAACAGTGACCAGATCATTTCATTTCCACCACCTCTTTAGGGAAAAAGACTTTCCTTGGACCTAATACCATCTGGAGCTGCTAGAAGGCAATGTGCTCCAGGGTGAGGAAGGGGAAACAGTGTTACCTGTCTAGTCCAGCATGTATTCTAAGTTCTGTTTAGGTGTCATTTGACAACCTCAGGGCTACTGTTAAAACCAGAGCTCTGCAATCTCTTAGAGAACTGCTTTTTGCCATCAAGCTTGGGAATTCTCTTGAAATTTATGCAAGGAAAACTGTTTCCTANCTTGAAATCTATTTTATTTGATATGAGTATGGACACTCCTGCTTGTTTCTGAAGTCCATATGAGTGATATGATTTTTCCCAACTTTTCACCTTCAGTCTATGTATGTCTTTTCCTATCAAATGTGTCTCCTGTAGGCAGCATATTGTTGGATCTTTTTTTTTTTTTTTTGATCCATTCTACTAGCCTGTGTCTCTTAATTGGTGAGTTTAAGCCATTAACATTTAGGGTTATTATTGAGATATGGATTGTTCTTCCGGCCATTTTTGTTTATTTATGTTATTTAACATGGTTTGTTTTTCCTCTTTGATTATTTTTCCCCCCTTTAGTGTCCTACCTCCCACTGTTGGTTTTCATTGTTATTTTCCCTTTCCTCTTCCTGTAATGATTTGCCGAGGATGTTTTGAAGAGATGGTTTTCTAGCTGCAAATTCTTTTAACTTTTGTTTATCGTGAAAGGTTTTAATTTCCTCCTCCATCCTGAAGCTTAATTTCGCTGGATACACAATTCTTTGTTGGAACCCATTTTCTTTCAGCGTTTGAAATATGTTGTTCCAGGATCTTCTAGCTTTCAGAGTCTGTATTGAGTGTTCAGCTGCTATCCTGATTGGTTTACCCCTAAATGTAATCTTCTTCCTTTCTCTTGAAGCTTTTAAAATTCTCTCCTTATTCTGTATGTTGGGGATCTTCATTATAATGTGTCTAGGTGTGGATCTCTTATGATTTTGCACATTTGGCGTCCTGTAGGCTTCTAGGATTTGGGATTCTGTCTCATTCTTCATGTCTGGGAAGTTTTCTTGTATTATTTCGTTGAACAGATTGCTCATTCCTTTGGTTTGGACCTCTATACCTTCCTGTATCCCAATGACTCTTACGTTTGGTCTCTTTATGTTATCCCATATTTCTTGGATGTTCTGCTCGTGGTTTCTTAACAGTCTCGCTGAGCTGTCTATGTTCTTTTCAAGTTGAAATACTTTGTCTTTATTGTCTGATGTTCTATCTTCTAAGTGTTCTACTCTGCTGGTAGTATTCTCATTTGAGTTTTTAAGTTGGTTTATTGCTTCCTGCATTTCTAGGATTGCTGTTTGTTTGTTTTTTATAACCTCTATCTCCCTATATAGTTGATCTTTTGCTTCTTGGATTTGTTTATGTAACTCATTGTCAAAGTGATCTTTCATTGTCTGATTTTGCTGTCTAATGTCTTCCTTGAGACTCCAGATCATCTGAAGCATGTAAATCCTGAATTCTTTATCTGACATGCCATCTGCTGCAGCTATTACCTCTTCTAAAGTTGAGTTGAACTGCATTGCTTGTGGTCCTTTCTTTCCTTGTTTCTTCATACTGCTCGCATTTCTTTCTGCTTGGTGAAACTGTTGTGTTATTGAATTTTCCCCCTATGTATTTATATTGCTCTTGTATAGTTGCAAAGTCTCCCTTGCAGGGGCCGGCGGCGGCTGTGCTCCTCTTCCAATTGGGGTGATCTGTCTATCTCGCTGGCGAGCCGCTGGGCCCCTTCTCCAGGTCGCGTGGTCTGCCTACCTTGCGGGCAATGGCTGGGGCCCTCCTCCAATAGGGATGATCTGTCTATGACACTGGCAGGCTGCTGGGCCTGTTCTCCAGTTTGCAGTTCTGCCTACCTTGCAGGCGCAGGCGGCGACTATGCCCCTCCTCCAATTGGGGTGATCTTTCAACTAGGCCGGCATGCCGCCGGGCCCCTTCTCCAGGTTGCGCGGTCTGCCTACCTTGTGGGCGGCAGCTGGGACCTTCCTCCAATTGGGGCGATGTGTCTACCACGCCGGCGGGCCGCTGGGCCTGCACCGCTGGTTGGTCGCAGGTCTTCTCACCTTGCAGATGCGGGAGGCATCTCTGCTCCGCCCCTCCTCCAATTGGGGTGTTGTGTCTACCACGCCTGCAGGCTGCTGGGCCTGCTCCGCAGGTCGGTGGCAGGTCTGCCCACCTTGCAGGCACGTGCGGTGGCTCTGCTCCGCACCTCCTCCAATTGGGGCGATGTGTCTACCATGCCGGCAGGCCTCTGGGCCTGCTCCTGGTCATATATTCATATGTGAAAATAGGAAAGTTATGTCTGATTCATTCTTTCTTTCCTGTTCTCATCCCCAATCACTTCCTTTTATTTCCCTTTGTCTAATCCACTGAACTTCTAGTCTTCCCTTCCCTCTTATTGTGAGTCAGCCTATACATATTGAGAGAACATTTGGCCTTTTGCTTTTTAGAACTGGTTTATTTCACTTAGCATGATAGTCTCCAGTTCCATCCATTTACCAGCAAATGCCATAATTCATTCTTTTTATGGCTGATTAATATTCCCATTGTGTATATATACTATATTTTCTTTATCCATTGGTCTGTTGAAGGACACCTACGTTGATTCCATAGCTTAGCTATTGTGCATTGAGTTGCTGTAAAGATTGATGTGGCTGCATCACTGTGATATGCTGATTTTAAATCATTTGAATACATATGGAGGAGTGGTGTAACTGGGTCAAATGGTGGTTCCATTACAAGTTTTCTGAAGAATCTCCATACTGCTTTTTAGAGTGATTGCACCAATTTACAGTCCCACCAGGAAGGTGTGAGTGAACCTTTTTCCCCATATCCTTGTCAACATTTATTGTTACTTGTATTCTTGATAATTGCTATTCTGCCTGGAGTGAGATGGAATCTCAGTGTGGTTTTAATTTGCAATTCTATAATTGCTAGAGATGCTGAAATACATTTTTTATGTATTTGTTGACTGATCATATTTCTTCCTCTGTGAAGTTCCTGTTCAGTTCCTTTGCCCATTTATTAATTGGGTTATATGTTTTTGGTGTTAAGATTTTTAGAGTTCTTTATATATCCTGGAGATTAATGCTCTATCTGAGGTGCAGGTGGCAAAGATTTTCTGCATTCTGTAGGCTTTCTCTTCAGGCTCTTGATTGTTTCCCTTGCTATAAACAAACTTTTTAATTGGATGCCATCTTATTTATTGATTCTTGATTTTACTTCCTGAGTTTTAGGGGTCTTTCTGAGGAAGTTGGTTCCTAAGCTGAGATGATGGAGTGTGATTCCATAGCTTAGCTATTGTGCATTGAGTTGCCATAAACATTGAAGTGGCTTACATTTTATTCTAGTAGATGCAGGGTCTTTGATCTAATGTCTAGGT
Source organism: Marmota marmota marmota (assembly GCF_001458135.2). Lineage (NCBI taxonomy): Eukaryota > Metazoa > Chordata > Mammalia > Rodentia > Sciuridae > Marmota > Marmota marmota. Next base: position 214,348 of record NW_025999842.1, on the reverse strand, counting down.
CTCTGATCTGTTTTGAGTTGAGTTTTTTACAGGGTGAGAGAAAAGGGTTCAATTTCATTCTGCTACATATGGATTTCCATTTTTTCTCAGCACCATTTGTTGAAGATGCTATCTTCTTGATTCTTTTCCTTAATAACCTACAGCTATTGTACAAGCAGTTAATAATAAAACCCAGATCTATGTCAGTCAGTAGTAAAGTCTTTTAAAATAGGTCTCATTTTTAAAATGTAAATGATACATGTTAAATATTGAACTAATTAGTGAAACTGCATTCTTTAAGTCAAATGGTAATGAGCTACAAACAATTGGATCAACTCTGAAAAAGTCCATGTTTTAAATAAAAATACCCTGGGAATTCTATTATGATTTATTTAGGATTAGAGCTGGTTTTCTTTATTTTCAATTACTTTCAGTACAATCAAGGAGTGAACAGATTTTTGCTCACCTAATCAATTTGTTAGGACATTTTCAAATCAATCCAAAATAAATCTTAATTTATCAATGAGTGAAGAAGCAAATAATTTGTAAATCCTTTGCCTCAACACATACGGAATATGAAAAGTGGGGAATGTATGCCAATACAAATATACATGCAAATACATATAAGCAGACAAAAAAATGCTTTCATAATGAAAAGAATGTATTTTATCTGGATAGTATTTGTTTTAAACTGTTTCTCTCAAATTACTTTTAATATGTACTAAGTATATAGAACAGTTAAAAAACCAAGGAAAAGCAGCAGCAACAGTGGTACTCTCACAATCAATATTTCTCAAGAATATAGTAGAATTTTCTCTATGAGTTTAATAGATAGGATTAGCAAGCCCACTTTTGGCCAAAGTGCTTTAGGCTGTTAGATACAAACAATAGAAAAAGTGGACTTATTTAAGCAGAAAGTATAATATGTCTCTCTCTCTTCTCTCTCTCTCTCTCTTTTTTTTGACTCTGTCTACCAGTGGGTATACAAAGTTTTCATCAACATGTTAGCCTAGAGGATTTTTAACTATTTAGATTGCTATTCAAACTCCATTGGCCCTGATCAGAAATCATCTTTTCATGTTCACTTTGTGGTCCTGATTAGAAAACTAATGCACCACAGGAAGGGCAGAGAAATAGGTGGAGATCAGGATATTAGGAATTTGAGATTCAAATACCAATCAGACCCCTTCTCCATTTCTACTTATCTTTCTCTTTACCAATTTTACATTTCATTTCAGACTGACCTCTTCTCAAAGGCCTAGAACATAGGACCTTGTCATTTTCATGCTTCATTATTCACATTTTCCCCCATAATAAATATCATAAATATAAAATACAGTTTAACATTATCTTTTGATAATTTCAAAAATTGGTACAGTAAAAATTCTTAGAAAACATAGATTTTACAGAAACAATTTTTGCAGTAGATTTATATATAATTCAAACAACCTTTGGCATAATATGCAGAGTAAATAAAAACATAGAGAATAAGCTTGAGATTTGTACCTTATAAAACCAAAACTTTTTTTTTTTAAGTCACAAGTGGAAAAGAATGGTTAGTATACTAGGCCACATAGGTGATATCAAGAACTGCCTTAAAAATCATACAAACCACAATATTTGTTCACAATGAAACAGACCAGAAACAAAGAATAAAATGGTAAAATATATATAAATAAGCAACTAAAATGGGAGTGAAATATATTAAATCCTATTGTATTAAAGAAAAGTCAAAATTATTATTTCAGACTTAAATATAATAAAGTTAGACCACCACATTATATCTTCTGAAAAATGGAAATATAATACTTAAACATTAACTTTAATACTTCTGTTTTTAAAACAGAAATAAAATAAATTAACAGAATATGCACCTCAACAACTAAGGAAGACAAGTTCAAATAAAGGAGGAGTAATATAAGCCACAAAATTATAAAATGGAAGCAGAGTACACAATAATATATATATATATATATATATATATATATATATATGATTGGGAAAAAAAGATTAGTGAAAAAAACCCTTGCAAATCTAAATAAGGGGTACACAAGAACACAACACTAGGAATAAGACCAAAGACATAATAAGCAAAATAAAGAGACAGCAGTTAAAGAGAATATGATGTTAAATCTATGCCAATATTCTCAGGGCATAGATCTCAAAACTCTGCTAATTAAGACCTCTTGGATGTCAGTTAAAGATGGTATAACAGAGTTACTAGGTATAACAGAGTTACTAGGCCAACACGTTTGTAGAATAAGCCAAGAGTTCTATCAAGTGAATCTCATGTACACTGAATATACTACTCTCAGCTAATAAATATGTAATTTCTGTTGATTTGTCTGCTAAAACTACATTATCAACACTGACTCAGTAGTAATGGTTGAAAATGAAATGTAAAAAAAAAAGAACCAAATACCCTTAGAATGTGATGCAAAATGTTTGACAAGTAAATAACGGTTGCTGAGCATTAAAAAGATGGAAAGCACCCAAACTGAGTTACAAAGAAGCAGATCTCTGATATACAAGCAGGAATAAAAAAAAATAGCATTAAAGAAAGTATCCATGACAATAATATAGAACTTCATAGAGAAATGCAATATTCTTCTATTTCTTCTATTGAAGAAAATATGTTGTTTAAATTTGTTGTATCGATATGTTCATTAAGAATATTCACAAATTAGTAAAAATTATAGCATTTTAAAAAATATGTCAAAAGGCAATTAAAAATTACCATTGATTCTTGATTTTATCAAGAATTTGATTAAAAAATACACAGTATTACTTAAACTTGATAAGTACTCTGCTTTTTTAATGTAACAGAGAAACAGTAGCAAAATTCCAATTAATATTAACATTCACATAAGAATTCTCTCATTGTCATTATTTGATGTCATTTTTCTAAAAGATGTGGACAAAATCCAAACATAGACATAGAGTATAGCTATTTGAGAAAAGATGACAAAATTATCCTAAATAATCAGTTACTGGCCATATGCATAGGCCTGTATTCCCAGTGGCTCAGGAGTCTGATAGGAGGATCCCAAGTTCAAAGCCAGCCTCAGCAATAATCAGGTGCTAGATGTTTTCTTTAAATAAAATATAAAATAGAGTTGGGGATGTGGCTCAGTGGTCAAGTGCCCCTGAGTTCAATCCCTGGTACCCCTCACTCCTCCCCAGAAAAGAATCAGTTACTGAAAACCTGCAAAAGATTTTTTAAAAAAAAGTCCTAAAATTAAGTGAGTTGAGCAAAATATCCTGAATGTGTTATAAATACAGAAATCCAATAATTTTCCTATATTCTAGCAATGATAAGTTAATTTTTTATGGAATATGGAATCCATTCATAGAAAAAAAATGAACTTCAAAATATGCTAAAATCATTAGAAGCAAATTCAATAAAATGCTCTGGTCCTCATTTATTATCTGTGAACACCTGGTATAATGTGTCCTTTGATAACAGACCTTGAAACACCAAAACTTTTTAACAACTTGTAGTTATAAAAACTTTGTTAATTACTACAAGTTTTGACTAAAATAGACATTTCTTATTTCTAGATATTACAAATGTCAATTCTTAATAGTTTATAAAGTAAATATTAATGATTAATATTTCTCAAATTATGAGAAAGAATGATTTAGTAAATTTAATCTATAGAATTCTGAGACATTAAAAGGTAAAGCAACCATAAAAGTTTTTAAAAAATAAATATGTTGTCTGGGATTATTTTATAAGTATTTGAATATGACATAGTTATAATATACAAATAGTTCAATGTTAGTACAAAATTAAATACACAAATATGAAATTTATAGAATACAGTAAAGAAGTGGAAGACCCTATTAATCATCACTGAATTTATACTTTTTTCAAAACCCAAGACCGACTGTCAATTTAATATTTATCAAATTATTAGAAAATTGGGAAATTTGGAAAAAGAATGAAATTATACTTTTAATTTACACCAAGCACTATAATAATAAGTCCACATGAACTTAAGTAGTTAATTATTACTTGAAACAAAATAAAACTATTTTAAACAAAATAAAATATGAATAAATATTTAATTGGATTTGAATCAGGAAGGGCTTGCTGTGGGTAAAATTGATGACAATTATTATAAAGGAAAAGACTGGTAGATTTAACTACATAAAATACAAAATAGATTAGGTAATATGGGAAGAACTGGGAATATATTTACAATAAATATGACAAGAGACTAATATTCTCAATAAATATAAAATATTTTACAAACAGAAAAGTAGGCAACACTATAATTGAAAATTTAGAGGCAATAAAAAGCATAAAAATCCACAGAGAACAAAATACGAATGAGACATTGGAAATTTCTCAATTTTGATAGTAATCAAATTATGTATACTTTTAAAAAACATCCATCAATATGATTGCTGAAATGAAAACAATCGACTGGCAAAGATTATAAAGATCCCGAAAGGGTAGTAATCTACCTACAAACACTACAAGCACAAAAGGACACCAACATTCTAAAACCACATGTGGACATAAAGTCAAAAATATTTGACCACACAAGGCCATGGGAAGCCTCAGTTCAGGAGCAGTCAGCTGGAAATGGGTATCCTGTGGAATCCACTCTCTGATATGGCAAAGGTAGAGTTTTCCCAGCCTGTCCCTCCTGTCACTGGAGCCTGCAAATGTACCTATATTGTGAGGAATTACAGCTATGGTTTCTTTATCAGAGCAATCTCTATTGTATTGTTGGAGATTTACTTCTCTTTGAGACTGACCTCATTTTAAATGAATTTAAGTGATTTCTGCTTGTTACAATTAAAGAAAACTGACTCAGAATTTGGAGTTAGTTTTAGTCCCCAACAGTTAATCCTTAAAGGAATAAGCCTAGGATTATCTTTCCTGCCTAGTTCTGTCTGAGGTGGTAAGATCATAACTTGTACTATAACTTGTACTACACTCTGGTAGCCATATTATTTATTTATCATCACCTGTGGTCACCTGGCATTCTGTGCTCTTCAGAGACAAGACTTCAAAAGACCCCATGTCTGTTTCTATGAAACAGTTTGCCAGAGGACAATGAGATGGGCTAATGGCTCCTAACTGCACTAAAATACTGCAGAAAGAGAAGGGCAAATTCAAAGTTTCAAATTTTTCCCCCAAATCAGAATTAAAAAATTAGGTATTGTGTGAAATAAATTTCTTACCATTTTCAGAGACAGGGATGAGGTGTACAAAAAAAAAAAGCAGTTATCATATAATACCATGGTTGTAATTTACAACATCAATTGAATTGCAACTTTGCCAAATCTCTTAGACAAATGTTAAAATTGAATAGAACCCAAAGAAATGGAGGGAATATGGGTTTGTGGAATAATATACATGGTGTAAAGAAATTATTTAAGATTTGAAGGTGTTACTGCTTCAGAGGGCAACCTCAGTGTAGGGAAGTTGATTTTGCTTGGGGATGCTACTGGCACTTAGCACTTAGTGCTAGTAATTTTAAATCCCCTGAGAAATGTGAAGAAACCCTACACAAAAAAGAATTATTCCACCTAAAATGCTCTTAACACTTCTATTAACAAACACCAACTTTGAGTAATAAGAACTCCCATTTGATTAAGCCTCCTTTGCTTGCAGAACCATCCTGCTGGACTCCAGGCAGATGCAGCTGTATCAGTTTTGTTACAATATTCCTTTCTCTTCGGTACTGGGGATTGAACCCAGGGGCACTTAAACACTGAGTACATCCCCAACTTTTTTTATTTTTTTATTTCAAGACAGGGTCTTGCTGAGTTGCTTAGGGCCTAAGTTTCTGAGCTGGTTTTGAACTTGCAATCCTCCTGCCTCAACCTCCTGAGCTGCTTGGATTACAGGCATGTGCCACCTTTTAACAACTAAATGCAGTTACCCTGAAAGTGAAGCAAAATTAAGTCTAGCTACACTATCAGGAAAAAAAATATATAAACAAAATAGGATTTCTTTCCCTGTCACTTAAAAGTAGTCCAAAAATAGGTAGTCTAGTACTTGAGATGGGTTCCTGATGGTAACAGACATCACAGTCTCCATTTATCCTTCTAATAATCAACTTCAGTGTATCTTCACATTGTTTGAGATGATCCCTAAAGCTCTCATCCTAGTTCTAAAACTAAAGAGCAGGAGAAAAAAAAAGGATCAAAAGGGTGAAGTCCTCTGACTTTGAAAAAGCTTCTCAGAAAGACCACGCAATGTCTGTATGCTTTTAGTTGGCAAGATGTGGTCATATGGCAAGCCTACACACAAATGGCATTTTGAAAATTTCCTATTTATATAGGACACATGGTTGTCCATCTAAAAAGTGTGTCTGAGATTAATATGGAAGGGAAGAATAAATATGAAATTTATAGAATACAATTAACAGCTCCTGCCATTCAAAACAAATCCAATATGCTTCTTGTCCCTTCATAAGGACAAGACTGTAGACTCTAACATGAAAAGGCTTATGTACAAGGCAAAATTCAATACTCTGCTGATTAATATGAGTTAAAACTTAGAGAATACCTGTAAGAATGGATTTCAGTACAACCAGAGAAATGAAAAGTTGTGCTCTATTTGTGTACAATAAATCAAAATGCATTCTGCTATCATATATGCCTAATTAGAACAAAGTTTTTAAAAAGTAAAAAAGAATGGATTCCAACAATGCTAAAGAAAGAGAAATATCACTATATTTGACTGAATTTATTGATATTGATGTCCTTTCCAGAAATTCTGAATTGGTATACTAGCTGAGGTAGATGGAAGGACAGGTAAAGACTATCCCTAATCTGAAAATTTGAAATCTGGAATGCTCCAGAATCCCAAACTTTTGGAAGTCTAATGTAACACCACAAGTAGAAATTTCATTCCTGTCTTCATGTGGTAGGTTGCAGTCAAAATGTAGGTGTACTAAAAATATTATACAAAATTACTTTCAGGCTATGTGTATACGTTTTATATGAAAAATAAATAAATTTTATTTTTGGACTTGGGTTTCCTCCCCATGATATCTATCCTACTATGTATGTGCAAATATGTCGAAATCCGAAAAAATTCTAAATCCAAACCATTTATAAATAAATAACCTCAAGGTAGAAAGGGGAGGAAGATGGCCACTGCGTATGGGGGTTGCTGAAGTGCTGAGCGTGGTGCTCAGAGCAGCGGCTTTAATCAAGATTTTGCGCAGCTTGTTAGAGCTCCTTTCACCGTTAATCTGTAGCGGACCACTTTGCCAAGCAGCAGGAAGAACACAGAGATCAAAAAAGAGACGCTTGGCTCCCAGACGCTTTGCTGCCCAGAGCCGCGGGCACTTTGCTCCCATCTGCTTCCTCTTTCGCTTGGCTCCGGGCAGAGAAGCTGAATGTGTAATCACCAGTGGATTGTAAGTACCTGAGGCAAAGAAAGCTCAGTGCGCCCCGCCTTTTTTTTTTTTTTTTTTTTTTTGAATATTTTTTATACAGGGAGAGTTTGTGGATTGGGATTGTTGGCTGGGCTG
>NW_025999842.1:179266-206847 GCF_001458135.2 Marmota marmota marmota | reverse complement strand
CGTGCCGAGCCCTGTCCTCCGAAGGCTGGACTGCAGCCTCGAGCGCCTCGGTGGCCTGTTCGCCACTGCACCTTCGGGCAGAGCCTGCTCTGGGGTCGTTCTGCATCCCCCTGCAAGAGGACCCGTGCTCCGGAGGAGGGGGCCGGAGACCCGCGGTGGCAGCCGCTTGGGCACCGGGGGCCAGGCTCTGGGCAGAGGAACAGCGGAGGCCGCGGCGGTGCGGTGCCCTTGAGCGCGGCCCAGACGCGGAGGCGACGGAGGCAGGGTTTCATTTCTAGAAATCTGGACTGGAAACAGAAGCAGCAGTTTGTATAATCCCAAGAACTTGCTTATGCCAGGAAGCTGTAAGGGTAACATGAATATCATTGAGGAGATCTAACATGGCGGAGGGCGGAGAGATCAAGTCTCTGACCTCTTCAACTGTGCGGGCATAGGGAGCCGTAAATTGTCTAAATGCTGTGTGCTCAGGATCACTAGGCAATGCTGAGCTGATGTGGATCTGGGGCGTACAGTCTGGGCCCCTCAGAACACACACACCGAGCCCGGATCGGCTGCATTCAAGCTCCGGTTCGCCTGCTTCTCGTGACTCAGCACTAAGGATCCCGCTGAAATAACTGTTCGGCCCTTAGGAACTTACAGAGGTAAAAGCCAACCGAGCCTTCATAGGCAGTGGCCACAGGATTGAAACGGGGATTGGGAGAGACAGTCAGGACCCACGTGTTGCATTGGTCACCTGGCAAAGGGAACGAATGGTCACCATTTCCATGGGATACCACCTTGGCAGAGAACTGATGTCACCGGGGGAGGAGATAACTGCATTGAAACCAGCGCGACAGGTGGGTAATCCCCTAGCCATCTCTCTCCACACAGTGGGGAAACCTTAAGGGCCCCTCCCAGCTCTCCCATAAGGGCCCCTCCCAGCTCTCCTGTGAGCGCAATAGCCAGACCGAGGGAATCAGGAGTGGCGCGGGACTCGCGGTGCGGAACTCCCAGCTACCGCTCCAACCAGTGCTGACAACTGAGGTCTCTTGCACCAGCTACCAGGGGTGTGGCTACTGGAGGGCAAGCAAATTCCCTGGGGGTTATCAGCCCCAAGCTCTGCAAACTTAGGGTCTGAGGGAGGCAAACAGGGAGAGTGAGCCCAGGCGTTCATGAAAACAGGGCTCCCAGGAGCAGCAGACCTGGCGTGTAGCCAGTATTGAGGTAAGCGTCACAGGTGAGCGCGACCTGGCTTGAGGAAACACAAGAGAAGGCCCTAGGCACTAAGGATTGGAGAACCGCCCAGTCTGGGAGGAAGAGCTGCTGCACAGTGATTGGTTCCCACCTATTGAGAGGAGAAGCTTGACCCAGTGGGAACAGCTCCACCTACTGGAAGAGAAGTTAATCGAACTCTAGGACTGCATTTATTATTATTATTATTATTATCTTTTTTTTTTTCTTTTTCTTTCATTTTCAATTTTTTTTGTTTGTTGTTGTTCTTTAATAACTTTTTTTTAATGTTTTTAATTTTCTAAAAAATTTTTTATTTTATTATTAATATTATTATTATTTTAAATTTTAATTTTCATTTTTTATTATCATTATCATTTTTGTAAAAATTTTTTTTTCTTTTCTTTCTTTCTTTATTTTCTAATTTTTTTTGTTTTTGTTTCTTTTGTCTTTTCATTTCTTTTCAATTTTCTTATTCCCCCTTCCTTGAATTCTACCTGCCTACTCCCATTCTCTTTAGTGACTTCTTCCCTTCCCTTCTAATATCTTTCCTCCCAAGCATCAAATAAATTTATAAGAGTAAACAGTAACTCAGCAGTCAAACAGAACAAGAAGTAACATGAGCAGCATAAAAAAAGCAAGGAAGAAAAGGAGTACAAACAATGAAGGACAGCCTAAATATTCAGGAGGACCTAGAGTCAGCAGAAAAATGGTCATATAAAGAACTCAAGGAATACCTCAGACAGATGGAATGGAACCTTAAAGAGGATATGAGACAGCAAATCCAAACAGTGAAAGAACACTTTGAAAATGAATTACATAAACAGATAAAAGAAGAAGTTAAGCATCTTTATCAGGAGATAGAGATTATAAAAAAAATCAAACAATAATTCTAGAAATGAAGGAAACGATAAACCAAATTAAAAACTCAATTGAGAGTATCACTAACAGAGTGGAGCAAGTAGAAGCCAGAATGTAAGATAATGAAGACAAAATATATCATCTTGAAAAGAGCCTAGCCAACTCAGAAAGGCTCGTTAAAAATCACAAGAAAAACATCCAAGAGATATGGGATAACATAAAAAAAAACAAACCTAAGAGTCATCGGGATAGAGGAAGGTACAGATATTCAAACCAAGGGAATGAGTAACCTGCTGAATGAAATAATTACAGAAAACTTTCCAGAAATAACAAAGGAAATGGATATACAAATTGTAGATGCATACAGGACACCGAGCACACAAAATCACAGTAGACCAACGCCAAGACACATTGTTATGAAGATATCCAATATACAGAACAAAGAGATAATATTAAACGCTACAAGAGAAAGGAGGCAGATTACATTCAGGGGTAAACCAATAAGGTTAACAACGGATTTTTCATCACAGACGCTGAAAGCGAGAAGATCCTGGAACAACGTATTTCAAACACTGAAAGACAATGGATGCCAACCAAGAATTCTGTATCCAGCAAAATTAAGCTTCAGGTACGACAACGAAATAAAAATCTTTCATGATAAACAAAAGCTAAAAGAATTTGCAGCCAGAAAACCAGCATTGCAAAGCATCTTGAGCAAAACACTACACGAGGAAGAAATGAAAAACAATAACCAAAACCATCAGTGGGAAGTGCCTCTATAAAGACAGAGGGCGGGGGGAAAGCTAACCATGGAGAAACAAACTAAATTAAAAAAAAAAAAAAAAAAAGAAGATAAATAATCAAACATGGCTGGAAGTACAAACCATATATCAATAGTAACTCTAAACGTTAATGGCTTAAACTCTCCAATAAAGCGACATAGGCTGGTAACATGGATTAAAAAAACAAATCCAACAATATGCTGCCTCCAGGAGACACATCTGATTGGAAAAGACATACACAGGCTGAAGGTGAAAGGTTGGGAAAAAATATACCACGCACACGGTCCTCGTAAGCAAGCAGGGGTGGCCATCCTCATATCGAATAAAATTGACTTCAAGACTAAATTAATCAAAAGGGATAAGGAAGGACATTATATACTGTTAAAAGGAACCATTCACCAACAAGACATAACAATTATCAATATTTATGCACCAAATAATGGTGCTGCGACGTTCATAAAACAAATTCTCCTCAAGTTCAAGAATCAAATAGACCACAACACAATAATTATGGGTGACTTCAACACACCTCTCTCACAATTGGACAGATCCTCCAAACAAAAGCTGAATAAAGAAACTATAGAACTCAATATCACAATCAACAACCTAGACTTAACTGACATATATAGAATATATCAACCATCATCAAGTGGATATACTTTTTTCTCAGCAGCACATGGATCCTCCTCAAAAATAGACCATATATTATGCCATAGGGCAACCCTCAGTAAATATACAGGGGTGGAGATAATACCATGCATTTTATCTGATCATAATGGAATGAAACTGGAAATCAATGATAAAAGAAGGAAGGAAAAATCCTACATCACATGGAAAATGAACAATATGTTACTGAATGATCAATGGGTTACAGAAGACATAAAGGAGGAAATCAAAAAATTCTTAGAGATAAATGAAAATACAGACACAACATATCGGAATCTATGGGACACAATGAAAGCAGTTTTAAGAGGGAAATTCATCGCTTGGAGGTCATTCCTCAAAAAAAGGAAAAACCAACAAATAAATGAGCTCACACTTCATCTCAAAGCCCTAGAAAAGGAAGAGCAAAACAACAGCAAATGTAGCAGAAGGCAAGAAATAATTAAAATCAGAGCGGAAATCAACGAAATTGAAACAAAAGAAACTATTGAAAAAATTAACAAAACTAAAAGTTGGTTCTTTGAAAAAATAAATAAGATCGACAGACCCTTAGCCATGCTAACGAAGAGAAGAAGAGAGAGAACTCAAATCACTAACATACGGGATGAAAAAGGCAATATCACAACAGACACTACAGAAATACAGAAGACAATTAGAAATTATTTTGAAAACCTATATTCCAATAAAATAGAAGATAGTGAAGACATCGATAAATTCCTTAAGTCATATGATTTGCCCAGACTGAGTCAGGAGGATACTCACAACTTAAACAGACCAATAACAATAGATGAAATAGAAGAAGCAATCAAAAGACTTCCAACCAAGAAAAGCCCAGGACCGGATGGGTATACAGCGGAGTTTTACAAAACCTTTAAGGAAGAATTAATACCAATACTTTTCAAGTTATTTCAGGAAATAGAAAAAGAAGGAGCTCTGCCAAATTCATTCTATGAGGCCAACATCACCCTGATTCCGAAACCAGACAAAGACACCTCAAAGAAAGAAAACTACAGACCAATATCTCTGATGAACCTAGATGCAAAAATCCTCAATAAAATTCTGGCGAATCGGATACAAAGGCACATCAAAAAAATTGTGCACCATGATCAAGTAGGATTCATCCCTGGGATGCAAGGATGGTTCAATATACGGAAATCAATAAATGTTATTCACCACATCAATAGACTTAAAAATAAGAACCATATGATCATCTCAATAGACGCAGAAAAAGCATTCGACAAAGTACAGCATCCCTTTATGTTCAAAACATTAGAAAAACTAGGGATAACAGGAACTTACCTCGACATTGTAAAAGCTATCTATGCTAAGCCTCAGGCTAGCATCATTCTCAATGGAGAAAAATTGAAGGCATTCCCCCTAAAATCTGGAACAAGACAGGGATGCCCTCTATCACCACTTCTATTCAATATAGTTCTCGAAACACTGGCCAGAGCAATTAGACAGACGAAAGAAATTAAAGGCATAAAAATAGGAAAGGAAGAACTTAAATTATCACTATTTGCAGATGACATGATTCTATACCTAGAAGACCCAAAAGGGTCTACAAAAAAACTACTAGAACTAATAAATGAATTCAGCAAAGTGGCAGGATATAAAATCAACACGCATAAATCAAAGGCATTTCTGTATATCAGCGACAAAACTTCTGAAACGGAAATGAGGAAAAACACTCCATTCACAATATCCTCAAAAAAAATAAAATACTTGGGAATCAACCTAACAAAAGAGGTGAAAGATTTATATAATGAAAACTACAAAACCCTAAAAAGAGAAGTAGAAGAAGATCTTAGAAGATGGAAAAATATACCCTGTTCATGGATAGGCAGAACTAACATCATCAAAATGGCGATATTACCAAAAGTTCTCTATAGGTTTAATGCAATGCCAATCAAAATCCCAACGGCATTTCTTGTAGAAATGGATAAAGCAATCATGAAATTCATATGGAAAAATAAAAGACCCAGAATAGCAAAAGCAATTCTAAGCAGGAAGTGCGAATCAGGCGGTATAGCGATACCAGACTTAAAACTATATTACAGAGCAATAGTAACAAAAACAGCATGGTACTGGTACCAAAACAGGAGGGTGGACCAATGGTACAGAATAGAGGACACAGAGACTAATCCACAAAGCTACAACTATCTTATATTTGATAAAGGAGCTAAAAGCATGCAATGGAGGGAGGATAGCATCTTCAACAAATGGTGCTGGGAAAACTGGAAATCCATATGCAACAAAATGAAACTGAATCCCCTCCTCTCGCCATGCACAAAAGTTAACTCAAAGTGGATCAAGGAGCTAGATATCAAATCAGAGACTCTGCGTCTGATAGAAGAAAAAGTTGGCTCCGATCTACATATTGTAGGGTCGGGCTCCAAATTCCTTAATAGGACACCCATAGCACAAAAGTTGATAACAAAAATCAACAAATGGGACTTACTTAAACTGAAAAGTTTTCTCTCAGCAAGAGAAACAATAAAAGAGGTAAATAGGGAGCCTACATCATGGGAACAAATTTTTACTCCTCACACTTCAGATAGAGCCCTAATATCCAGAGTATACAAAGAACTCAAAAAATTAAACAATAAGAAAACAAATAACCCAATCAACAAATGGGCCAAAGACCTGAACAGACACTTCTCAGAGGAGGACATACAATCAATCAACAAGTACATGAAAAAATGCTCACCATCTCTAGCAGTCAGAGAAATGCAAATCAAAACCACCCTAAGATACCATCTCACTCCAGTAAGATTGGCAGCCATTATGAAGTCAAACAACAACAAGTGCTGGAGAGGATGTGGGGAAAAGGGTACTCTTGTACATTGCTGGTGGGACTGCAAACTGGTGCGGCCAATCTGGAAAGCAGTATGGAGATTCCTGGGAAAGCTGGGAATGGAACCACCATTTGACCCAGCTATTGCCCTTCTTGGACTTTTCCCTGAAGACCTTAAAAGAGCGTACTACAGGGATACTGCTACATCGATGTTCATAGCAGCACAATTCACAATTGCTAGACTGTGGAACCAACCCAGATGCCCTTCAATAGATGAATGGATAAAAAAAATGTGGCATTTATACACCATGGAGTATTACGCAGCACTAAAAAATGACAAAATCATAGAATTTGCAGGGAAATGGATGGCACTAGAGCAGATTATGCTTAGTGAAGCTAGCCAATCCCTAAAAAACAAATACCAAATGTCTTCTTTGATATAATGAGAGCAACTAAGAACAGAGCAGGGAGGAAGAGCAGGAAGAAAAGATTAACATTAAACAGATACATGAGGTGGGATGGAAAGGGAGAGAAAAGGGAAATTGCATGGTAATGGAGGGAGACCCTCATTGTTATACAAAATTACATATAAGAGGTTGTGAGGGGAATGGGAAAATAAACAAGGAGAGATATGAATTACAGTGGATGGGGTAGAGAGAGAAGATGGGAGGGGAGGGGAGGGGGGATAGTAGAGGATAGGAAAGGTAGCAGAATACAACAGTTACTAATAGGGCATTATGTAAAAATGTGGATGTGTAACCGATGTGATTCTGCAATCTGTATTTGGGGTAAAATTGGGAGTTCATAACCCACTTGAATCTAATGTATGAAATATGATATGTCAAGAGCTTTGTAATGTTTTGAACAACCAATAAAAAAAAGAAAAAAAAGCAAGTAGTAGAAAGGATGCAGAACAACTGGATCTTCCATACATTCACTAATGTGAATGTAAAAGAGTGCATAGGCCTCTCAGGAAAGTAGTTTGATGCTTTCTTAAACTCTAAACATAGATTTATGATATAACCCAGCCATCACATTTATAGGCAATTATCCCAGAAAAAGAAAATTTATATCCATAAAAAAATGTTTATACATGTGATCATAGTAGCTTTATTTGCAATAGCCAAACCTGGAAACAACAAAAATGCCCTTCACTATTAAACAAATTGTGGAATATCCTCAACATGGAGTACTACTCCTCAGTAAAAAAGAACAATGTATTGTTTTACAAAAAATAAATAAATAAATAAATAAATAAATAAAAATAAATAACCTCAAGCCTTTTGGAAGGGGGATGTCCAACATATAATTTTTATTTGCTTATTATTTTACTGCTTAAATATGAAATAAGTTTGAGATTTAAGAATATTTTTATACCAGACAATAAGGAATACTATATCTTATAGAGAAATACACATTGTATAAATTATCATATAAAACTCACTATGATCTTGCAAACAAGAACACTGATTCATATCAAAATTGGTACCAATGGTAATTCATAACATTTCTTTACCAGAATACAGAGAAATACACTGCAGATGAAAGATCATAAAAAATCTTTGAAAACTGTTGTAGTGGATATTTTTAAAAAATTACATCTACTGGAAGAAGATTCTGATATTAAAATGGGCTTCTTGGTTTCAAATAAAATGAAGGAATCCTAGGCTTAAGACAAAGTTGTGCTACTTAGTTAGCAAACAAAATTAGGCATGATTTTTGTAATACACAGAAGAGATACAACAGTAATTAGAACATAATTACCTATGGAGTTTATTGAAATCACTATTGACCATGGGATCTATAGTTTTAAACAGACGCAAAACAAATGAAGGACTTGTATGTTTTCATAAGCAAATACATTCTAAGTCTAATAACAAACACACAACATTCATATCACAAAGAGAGTCCTTGCCTTATCCCCAGATTTGAGTCAGTTGGAGACTCAGAATCCTTTGCATAAAGTAAACAAATGACTAAGTTGAGAAAAGACTCACAATAATAGTATAGACTGGTGAATATTTATATTAGTCTTTTTAGATGTAACTTCTATCTTTAAGGTAGGGAGGCTGTAAAATGAACAAAAAGTAATACATTCCTATTCTGTTCCAGCACAATTGAACTCTATCTTCATTGCTCTTGGTAGAAACTGATTGGACCAGTGTGGTCCACCCATTCAGTTATGTAATCATGAATGTGAGGAAAACCTCTGGTAGATCAAAGGCTATTCTTTAGCATACTTTTTATGTAATAATAAGTTTAGAAGAAGGTATATGAGACTGAGCATAACTAGGTGTCAATTCCAAGTTTCATGAGCTGGTTGCTTCTGAGATTGTTGTGCCTAAATTGTGCTGGATTGTTGTGCTCTACTTCCGGGCACTGCATCTGCATTAACAGGAAGAAGAAGGTAGGGCAAAAGACAAGGTCAAATATTTTCTTCATAAGACCGCCAGGTTTACTCAGGAAGTCAAGTCCTCTCCAAGTGATTCTGAGTTCTCATCAGCTAGAACTGTGCCATGTGGTTATGAATGCAGAAAGGCTAGGAAAAAGTCCAGATTGTCTAGCATCCAACAAAGGGAGCAAAGCTTAGGCGGTTTGAATGGGTATTCATTGAGCAAATTTTCCTGCTTTGCATATAAAATGGAGATGAATAAAGTTTCTTCTCATTTGGGGGCCAGTGAGATACCTGGCCCAAGTTGTGTGAAAACTAACTTTTGGAGAACATAGGCAACCAGATAAACTTGGGGACTGCATTCATCAACAGAGTGAGGGCTATTTTGAAAGAGCTAGCTAAGAAAAAGCTGAGCTCCATATTTATTCCAAAAAATTTGTTCCAAAAGAAAGGGGAAAAGAGCAACAAAAAATTATAGGAAGCAAATGTGGTAATTCCTAACATCATCACTTAACATGATTGCCCTGTGCCAACAGAACACTCTTGGAAATGGTATTTGATTAGCATAAGCTTAATCAAGTGGCCAGTCTAGTCACAGCTGCCGTTCCAAATGTGCTCTCTTTCCTGGAGCAAATCACCACAGCTCCAGTTACCTGGTATGTATTTATTTGTCTTACTTTTTCCCCCCACTTCTATCCCTATCATCAGAAAACTCCAGAAGTTGCATATATGGGATAGTTG
This sequence comes from Marmota marmota marmota, assembly GCF_001458135.2. Classification (NCBI taxonomy): domain Eukaryota; kingdom Metazoa; phylum Chordata; class Mammalia; order Rodentia; family Sciuridae; genus Marmota; species Marmota marmota. The sequence continues at coordinate 197,402 of NW_025999842.1, read as the reverse complement.
CATACATGTAGCATCCTAATTCAGGGTTTTGTCAGCTTATCATAACTTGGTCCCAGAATCCATAATTTAGTCCATGGAACCTTATGATCTCTAAAGCACTTCCTGATCTACCTTAGTATGATATCTTGCTCAGATAACAGAGTGAAATGAAAAATGGAACTACAGATGCCTCTGTAAGACATGTTTCCAAAAGAAGGAGATAAATGGCACTCATCACTTCAGTAAAGTTAATAGCCCAGAAGTTGAAGACACTGTCAGAGATTACATTTGTGTCTCTAAAGCAGAGTTTGATACATGCATGTAGTTTATTTGGAAAGTTGATTCCAAGAATCAGCAATGGAGAATGCAGGAGAATAAAACAGGAAAAAAGAGAGTCAATTACTGGATAGTCAATACTGATTGGAACTGTGAATAGCAGAAATAAAGATATTGATTTATTAATTAGCACCATCTTCCATTGGTCAAAATTTATAATTATAAATAGTGAATGCATGAAAACTGAGCAGGTTTCCACAAGATTCCATCTTATTATCAGAGTTGTCCAAGGTCAGAATAAGAAATATATAATAAGAAATATAAGAATAAGAATAAATATAATATAGTTTTCCAAATAAGAAATATATAATATAGTTCAGCTTTCTTTGTATGGAGCTATAAATTGTCTGCTTGAACATAAATCGAGCTGCACCTGGTGCCAATTGGTTACAGATTTCCCAGAGATCATGAGCTTATATACAAATTCAGATTGCATATGAATATATGCTGAGTGATTTTTTTGCAGGTTTTTAATGCATCAGAAGGCCCAGGGGCAGGAGGTGGGGTTTGTGCTACTCCACTGAAGCAATGGAGTATTTGCTCCACAGTTGGTTCCAGATCAGTGTTAGGAATAAAAGGCTGCGAATGTGAGATGGTTAGCTGAATGTTTTAGGTAAAATTTCCAGAAAACATTTACTTTGCAAACTCTAACTCAAAGTAGAAGACACAATATTTGGTGAAATTCTTTGGGGGGATTTTCAATATAACAAATAAGACATTTGGATCTGCTATTTGCAACCCATTTACTGAATGACCACAAAGACTGCCAGTTTTGAAAGGTCCTGAACAAAAGACTCTGCTATGACTGGTATGACTAGACCACAGATGCAATGTTCTTGAAATATCTATGCCAGATTGTGATACTGAATAATGACTCTTGCAAATCCTGGTAGGAAATTTATAGCAGATGTCCCTAAAGTTTGAAAGTAAATATTCTTATGATAGGCAGTTTTGCCTTGCTTCTGAGTTCCAGTAAGAAAGGAATGCCTAACTTATAAGAGAGAACCACGAACCTTTTATGTATCAGTGTTATTTGATCAAGCCACACAATTGCAGTGTGAATAGCAGCACATCAAGTGAATTTCATGTATATGCAACTGAGCCTAAGTGGGTGCAAATTCACAAGTTTCATGAACAGGTTTCTACTGAGATTGTTGTGCCTAACTTCTACTACCAATGTGCCTTGACCCTTATCTTGGCTCTCGTGAGTTCCTTATGACCGGATGATTGAAAAGAAAACTTTGGAGCAAGTTTTAGGTACTCAACAGGACACACTGACACTTGATGGAAGTAGATTTCTTTGGAGGATTAACCTCATTCATGGGACCCTGGAGGGCACTGGAGATAGAGAATATTCATGGTAAGCAGAAATTTCAATAGTTATTCCTGTTATTCACTATTTTGTAGGTATTCATTTGGTGGATGACCAAGAACTTAGAGTTAATAAGATTGGATGATTAAAAAAAAGGTAAATTGAAGACTGACTATGTAGATAGAATGGGTCTGAAATGTAAGAATACGCCTATCCTATATGTTTACTAAACAAATATTTCCACTGCAAAGGATGATCTAAGGAGCCAAGCAGGTGTCACTCTTCGCCCTGTGGCTCCCAATCCACCTCACTGTGCCACCAACTCAGTGATTATTCTTTAAGCTTGTTTGTAAGGGGACAATATTGATAGGAATAGATGTCATGCATGGGCTCATTGACGTGGATTCCCCTCTTCAAGAATGACTTAGCCACTAGTATAGTTGAATATTCAGTTTTCTAGTACCCCTGTCTCACCCTAATCCTCTGAAAAGCAGCAAGCCTTAGAGGATCTGCCACACATCTAGTGAAAGTTTAAATATACTAGACAATTTTTTCTTTCATAAATGAGACAGCAATTTGTCCTCATTGGAATAGGCACTTTATATCGATTTGGATTTTCCTTCTCATATTGTCAGTCTTCTGACAGTAATACCATCTGTAGGTTTTATTCAATTCCATATAGAACATCATGATATCACACATGAAATTTTTATGACCTAGGAACTTTTTACAGCAAACTAAGGGACTAATATTCTAACTTTAATATGCTTTTCCTCCCTTATTTCATTGCTTTCAATGGTTAAATTTATTAATTCCCTGAGACTCATCTTTGCTATCTATTTGAGAGATATTTTCTTGAATCCAAAATGTTGCTTAACCAAATATACAGATATGATAAAGGCACTACCATGTTAAAATATATGTTAAGGTTTTTTTGGCCCATTGAACATTTATATTTATAAAGGTAATGAAATGAATAGTGATAAGATTGTAGAAAAATCTTAGCTATCTCCAAACACCAGGATGTTGCAAATTTCCCACTGGGATTTTTATACATAGGCATAAATCTCCCCAGAGGTCACAAACATCTTTTGAACAGCATATCTTTCAAGTTTTTTCTATGGTAATGTAACGGATAGAGCACAGAGAGATCCAGTGCTATTGAAAATGTTATTTTTCCAAATTACAAATCATAGATATCAGTATCAATCATAGTCTCAGTGTCATCTCCTAAAGGGGAATCTTATTAAGAATGGTTTAAAAGTCTTCCTTCCATACCTGTAGATAAATGATTTAGAAGTCTTCCTTCCATACCTGTAGAAGGAAAGATAATAGAATGAAATAGACATTATTATTACTGTGTGTGTATACGTGACTGCATGACCAATGTGATTCTGCAACCTGTACACTCAGAAAAATCAGAAATTATATCCCATCTGATTCAAATGTATGATATGTCAAGGTCATTGTACTGTCATGTGTAACTAATTAAAACAAATTAAAAAATTACAAAAAAGATAAATTACAAGCTATAGTAAAACATCTGTTAGCTTATTTTCAGATAATATATGTGAACCATAACTTCTAAAAAAGAGAAAAAAGAAAACTTCTCAACTGCCTATAGCTTTTAAATTCATAAAACGAACTGTCTCCTTTGGTCTCTGTCTCTCTCTGAAGGTCTGAAGGATATATCAAAACAATGTGAAAATTGCTTGTGTTATCTAAATGGTGACCTGATTACACAGAACTATTCCTTTTATTAATCTTTCTATAAGAAAAAGAATTGTAGTTGTTTAACTATTCTTTTTTAATAATTTCACACTTTTATAAGTCTACTCTACCATCCATGTACTCTTTGAGCTTTATATACTATTTCTAAAACAATCAGATGCATTTGAATTATACATTACATAGATTAGGGATATGCATAGTTATAAATTATACAACTCAATTCTATTACTGCTTTGTCACTGTTTCTTCATAAAGCCAAACCCACAGTTGATCCAATCAATTATGTATGTACACATTTTTACCTAACCAAGTGACTAGCATTACTTTTGTTGGATGGTTTTGTTACTTTGTTATATTATTGCAATAAAGAACTATTTTTTACTATATCACTTTGACCAGAATATGCTCTCAGATTGGTTACTGATTCACAGAATAAATCTATTTCTCTTTCCCTAGGACATCCACAGAATAATAAACTTATCCACAGAATGAAAAACAAACAAACAAACAAAAAAAACAAATGATCTTCTGATATAAGTCAGAGCTCAAGAAGGGCTGGTTGGAAGTAGGAAAGAAGCAGCTGGGCAAAGATAAGATAAATTTCCCATGTTAGATTATAAAACATCAGGGTAGAGGGTAATTTTGTGTCAGACAAGGATTTTTAGTCCTAGCTCTGAAATAATTAACCAATTTGAGGTTGAAAAAATATTTAATCTTTTGGATATTTAGCATGTGTTGTCACATTGAATACAATAAATCTCAGTCCAAAAACTAAAGTACCCAAAAGAATAATATGCATATTTAGACTAAATATATACACATGTATCAGTTTATGGAACTGATTTCTACAAGTGTGTTTTTAAGATTGGTATAATTAAATCAATGTCTTTGATAGTAACCCTAAAACTTGGTGAATTTTTCCATCACTAGCCTCTACTACTATTGACATTTAGAGTAATGTTCTTCCTGGTTGAAAGGGCTATCCTGAGCACTATAGAAAGCTTAGGGACACCCTGGACAATAGAACCCCTTCCCATTTTCCACAGTTGTGGTAACCAAAAAATGTCTCCAAACATTAATGAATATCCCCTGAGTGCAAAACAAAACTGCCCACAGTTCAGAATCATGGCATTAGACCTATTGAATGTATCCTAATCTAGCCAGTTTATTGGACACAAACTGTTAAAGCATGTGAAAACTTTTATTCTATTTCTTAATTATATATATATATATATATATATATATATATATATATATATATATATATTTTTTCAACTAATAAACTCTTTATGTAAATTCATTTCTTTATTACCAAGAAAAAAGAGTTTGAGGATTATTTGTAAAGATAGCATATAAGTATTGTATTCAGAGAGGCAAGTGAACAGTTAAATGTATTTGAACGTAGGAAAATTGAATTTGAGGATATTTGTAAGACATCAGATCTATTTCTAATGCTGTGTGGCTAACACTAATTTATTTAATTGTTTTGTTATCAGAACACCTGGAATTATGACATATTTCCTATGAAGCTGGTCACCTTTAGAGTTTTCATCCATCAATATTCTACTTCCTATATTTTTGGATACACCACAGCCAGGAAATTTAGATGATTTGGTCATGTCCATAAAGTCAGTTCATTACAAGACAGGAATGGTAGTCTGATATTCTGGCAACTACTTGGATTTTTTTTTTTCATGTACATCATTTCTCAAATTTTAGACAATGGCTGCTAATAGGGTAATTAAGAACCCACCTGGTAAGGTATGAACTGATACCATTTCAAACTCCATTATGGGGAGCAAGTTATGTTCATTTTTTAATATTTATTTTTTTCTTAGATCTTAAATGGATAGCTGTTCTATAATGCATAAAATGATAAATGGAGAGACACTAAACTGGGTACCATTAATTTTTAAAATTTATTGTGTTTTACTGAATTTCTTGAGGACACTAATTTAGCAACCTATTAAATTGGCCTAGTAAGTACTTGTTAATGTTGCAAGCTCCTAAATACACAAATTTTTAAATTCCCATAATTTGAGGAAAGAATTATTTGATTTTAAGTAATTTTTCCCTAAATTCAGCAAATAAAATTTAAAAAAACACCTTACCAAAAATATTTAAAGATCCTAAAAGAAAAAAGATACTTAAAACATTAAAGTAATGAGATGTATTTTGAATCCATCAGATTGGAAAAAGCCAAAACATTTGATGCTATACTATGAAAGTGAAGATGTGGGCTCACAGAAATTCTTTTACTTTGCTTGTGAAAGTTTAACTTTTTACAACTTCTATGGAAGAGAGTTTGGCAAAAAGTGTAAATGCATGTAGCATTTATCCCAGAAATATCACTTCTAACAATTTATCTCACATACATATTCACAAGTGAAGGAAATTACAGAGAGATATACCAGAGTGTTCACTGAAGCATTGTATGTAACACCAAGAGACTGGAAATATACTAACGTCATCAGTTGAAAATAGGAAAAATAAATTAAGGCTCATTCTTATCCATTATAGAAGAATAAGGCATAACTCTAGCAACAAGGGCTCTCAAAAATATGCTGTTTAATAGGAAAAAAAGTAAAACATTATGCTACCATTTATGGGCATGTACATTGCTACTAACAGTGTAAATATAAATCTGTGCTCTGTTTAAATGTGCACTAAATATTTCTGGAAGGACAAATAAGCAGAATGAAATAAAGTGAAATGAAATGAAAACTATAAACATGGTGTATGTCAAGGAGATAGGGAGAGTGGAACCCTACTTTGCATTATACCCCTTTTGCACAGTTTGAATTTGAGCCATGCATTTAAGAATATAATAACTCTTCTCCCCCAAATGTTGCCACAAGCCCAGACTCTCCTATTTTTTCAATGATATATGAACTTTCTATACTCTGCAAAATTCCTGGATCCCAGTAACAGAAAGCCAACTAGTATTACAAAGTCAGCAGTCAAACCCAGATACCCTTTGTCTTACAGAATTTAACAAATACTTGATTTTCCATTCTTTTCCTTGCATAACAGCTGATAATTCATTTTTCAGAAATATGTTCATCTGTAATTCTCAGGAAGTTAGGATTCCTATATAGCTGGTAGAAAAAAAAAGAAATGAATAAAGAAGTTTTTATGAAGGTCTTCTCAAAAAATACAAGTTCCATGCTGCCACTGGGCAGTAAGCTCATCATTTTGTTGAACATCCTCCATTTGACCTGGGGCAGTTAGAATGGGTCTCCACTGTTCACACATATTCTATAGCTTATTACTTCAGAAATTCATCCTAATTTCTGTAGAAGATCTACTTTTCTGAAGCAAATTAAGAAGTTAAAAATGTGTTAACTAAATGTGACCATTTCTCTAAAAATAAAGCCAATGGGCTACCAAGTGAAGAAAGTCAACAAGGACAGTGCCTATCTGTTGACATCACATTCTTCAAATGGCTGTGGCTTAAGAGCTGCAAGAGACTTTAGGGGGCCTTGGGGAAGAAGTTTGCCAAGCTTCTACTTGGATGTGTCTAACTCCACAATTGTATGACCACTTTCGTAGCAAAATCATGTTAATAACACTAAAATTTTACCATAGAAAATAAAGTTTTTATGAGTGTTAACAGTAGTTGAAACATATCAATGTATTACTTTACATGTACAGATGAAACAAATGTTTTGAAGTGCCTATTAAATAATAGTCAGAAAAGGTGCTATATAGTAAATAAGCCAGCAATATCCTGGCTTTCATTCTGGTTTGAGGAGTCAACCAATCTTCAAAAGGTAACCACATACATTTAACAGAAAATCAAAGATACTACAGGGAAAAAAAAGCAAAGTAGTTATCATGTGATGTGGCCCCGAGTATAATTTGTATTTTGTGGTCCAGATTTATTGCAATTAGAAACTTCCAAATGCAATCTGCCTTGCTTCTGTTTTCATATTATTTTCCTATTTGATGATGATAAGCCTACTTCAGCAATTTAAAACAAAATATCAAGTCTACATATTTCAATCCTTAGATTAATAAGTTGCAGATGTTATGCTAGCAAAATACCAAAAATCAACATAAATTGGACAAATATATAAGCTACCACTCTCTTTTAAACTTTATACTTCCACCCCAGGATGAATTTAATTTACCGTTAATTGCATTCTGTCAACCTTAGAATTGGATCAGGTAGTCTATTTTATGAGCTAGGATGCTATTTCATGATGCTGTACACTCATTACTGCTTGCTACCTTCCACCCTGAAGGCAGCTGCAATTTTAGGAATGGGTTGACACATCAATTAGTTTGTAATCAGTGTATAAAGTCCTTTCAGGCTTTGAGGCCAGATTCTATTCTTACCTAGAAAGTAAACAGCTAGTCTATCTGGAAAACAGGTCCAAGGACCCAGAGAACAAGATGAGAAACTTGACCTTACTATAAGCTGCAAAATGACTATTGTCTCCAGGCCAAACCTTCCTGACCGGATGTCATCCCTCACAGTTTCCTGTGGACAAATCGAGAAGGACGAGCACTGGGAGTCCTGCCCATCCATCCAAGGAAAGCATTTCTTGGCATTCTTGCTAACACGTGTGTGGCAAAGATATTTTGGCCCAACAATTGCTGAGTAAGGGATTCATTCCTTCTCGAATCAATGGCTAAGCCTGGAAAGGATCTTAATTACTTTCATCTAATTTAACATCTGTAGTATAGGTATTTTTGTGTGCCATCTTGATTCAGTTTTTGAGACACTGGATAGCAGCCAGTTGGTTTCCCTTTATGAAAAATGAATTTAATTCATATCCCCACAACTCCTCTTATCTGGGTAGGAACATTCCAGGGCATTGTACACCTCTGTAATTGCCCCCACAACCTGGGACAGTCCTCATGTTCAGGGCCTGCTGAAAGCATGCAAATTAATCAATCCTGAGCCTGTTTAACCTTCCTTGCCCTTCCTTTCATGGAAAAAAAAACAACAATAAGACAGTTGCCCACAATTGCACATGCTCCCCTCCCTCATGACTGACCCCAGTGCTCCCCCACCTCCCAGCATAGTGTGGCCATATTCTCTCCACAATGTCCACCTGTGAATGACAAGACTGCAGAACTCCCCAGAGCACTGTGAATGAGAAAACTCTAATATTCTTTCTGGTTTCTCTCTCTTAATTTGTGTTTGGCCTCATCATATCATCTTCATCTTCTCAAAGAGAAAGAAAATATACAGTAAAGGGAAGTGAATTGCCTAGCACTTTGCAGGTTGTTCTTGATGGGGGTACACTAAAAATTCAGGTTTCTGATCGCAGCTTCCAAATTCACTCTTCCTTTCTTAAAGTTTCACATGAACAGCAGGAATAATCAGACCATAAAAATATAGTGTAATAGTCATAGTACCCCTGAGTTACAGAGCATCTACTAGAAATTTATTGTTTGTTGTTTTAGACTGGCACTGTATATACAAAATTATTTAAGGTGTGTATTATAAGACTCAGTTGCACTTTAGATAACTGATAACTCAGAAGAAAGCCACTTTTCATCATATAAGAAGTTCACAGGGTCACAATTAGAATATTGAAACTGTCAACTTAGTACACAAGCCACTACTTTGCTCAAATGACATGAAGTTCATTATTTTAAAAATTAAAAAAAAAAATGGAAGCCAGGGTTTAGATATGCCCAAGACCAACCACCCATAATGTGATCAAAATGTAAGTCATCCTGATTTACCCCAAATGCTAGCTCTAATCATAAAAGAAGCACACAATGTAAGCTTTACATTCTTGTCAGCATGATTTAGTGAAATTAAATCAGTCAGCTAGAGACAGCTCATTCTAAATAGCAATACTTTCCCTAAAAAGAATGTATAGCTGCCAACTAAAAAAAAAAGTCAGAATACTCCCTCCTTTCTGCTTTATACGCTGTAACTGCTATGAGCAGAGCTTTTTACCACTGTAGGTTTCACTTCTACAAACTGTTCTTTGTAGGCACAAGAAACTTTTCAAACTTTAAGTTGTTCTGATTTTATTTTGATGTCATTTATTTTTGATGTCTGATTTTATTTTTGAAGAATCAAAGAGTCTTCTTCACACACTAAAGCAAGAGGAAAAAACGAGGTAGAGAGGAGAAAAATAGCAGTTGTGAACTATTTAATTTTAATGAATCTATACAGGAAAACTAGAATAATCTTAAATGAGAAAAATATGTACTCTCTAGTCCCTTCATTTTTTTTTAATTGACAAGTATTCTAGACCTCTGTTTATTTTGCATAATTATTGGATGTTTATAATGTGCCAGATACTGTTCCAAGTACTTTACCTTCATCCTTCATCGGGCTCACATCAACCCAATGAAGTCTCATTATCTCTACACAGGAGAAAATGGAAGCACTCAGCAACTAAACCAAGCAGCATGACTCCAGTCCTGACCTCTTACCCATTATACTAAATTTCTTCTCCTATATGATGCATAATCATAAATGTGATGTACATGGCATAACTTCCAGTGGAGATTTAACGGAAAAATTCAGGACAGCCCAGAAATTATAAACAATTTCATCACATTTGTTCCTGGAATCTTCCCTGTTATCTCTCCAAAGTATGTTTCCGCTCTCTGAAAGTCAGGATGGAGTCAAAGCTCTTACCAAGCTGTTATTAGAATCTAGGCCATGGCTGAAGTGGAAACCACAGGATTCTCTGGAGAACCAAATTCCCTGAATATTTAAGGAAGGAGAAGTGTGGTTTTAGGGAGGAAGGTGTGATATCATGGAAAGAAGGGCAGCTTGGGCATCAGAAGCCAGTTTTGGTTGTGGCCTCTTGGCTTAATTTCCTCATCATCATGTCACTTATGTGGGCTGCAGTGTTCTCCTCTGAGTATTTAAATTAAAGCACAATAAATTATAGAAAGCCCTATAACACTGAGAGATAGAGAACCCACTAGAAGACCTAATGGCCATGGGAAGGCCCTCTTTGGCTTAGAAGAGAAATGAAATTGTGCCAGAGAGAAAATCATCAATACCAAGAAGAAAGAAGGTATATTCTCTAGCAGCATCAGAGAAGTTTTCTGGACTCTGTTGCTTTGAGCCAGCTGTTTGCAATGCTCAAGTGGAATTCCCCACAAGCTGACTGTGTTGTAACTGCTCTTGCTTTTTTTCTCTACAGCTTTTGCTGGAAATGGAGCTTATTGGAATATTTAATACCCAAAAAGAGTTCCCCTCACCAAACAAAATGAAATGGTGTTCTGTGAAAATATTTTAGCTCAAATACCTCTTTAAGGCAGGAATCAGCAAACTAAATCCCACAGATTAACCCAGACTACTGCGTGTTTTGGTGAGTAGTTTTACTGGAACACTGTCACACTTATTTGCTTATCAATGGCTTCTTTCAACAGGATAAGAGTTGAGAAGTTGATATAGAAATATGTGGGACACAGACCAAAAATACTTACTGCTGGTCCTCGTGTACAATAATTTTTCTAACCTCTACTTTAAGATTTTATAAAGGTAACTAACTCAAAGAACCATGTACAACCTGTCCTCCTAAACTGCAGGGGTACCAATATAGTCAGTGGCATCCTCTCAATATTTATTCACTCAAGTCCAAGGGTATCTTCAAGATCAACATGCCTCAAGGGAATTTGAACTCTTTACACTACATCAGGACTCTAACAACCATATCACCTGATTATCCTTACCCTTGCAGTATGCCACACAGTACTCACATCTCAAGATCACCTCAGTGCTGGCAAGGGATGCAGGGATAGGATTTTCAGCAAAGCAAGCAATCGTAGGAACACCCCTAAACTTTGCAGTGTAGCACAAAAAAATTCATGCCCAGTTACATGAATATCTCAGATAATCATTTAAGCTAGTTTGGTGAAATAATGTTAGATGGAAAGTAATCTGCTTTTTCAGTACTTCACTCAACAAGCAGTCTTGTGACAAAATTATAGAAAGTGGTTTAATTAGCAGAAATTACTTTATAATAATATATCACTCTTTAAGTAGGTAGACTAAAATTAGACATTAAAAAATTCCTAGGGAATCACAGTTAGGAAACCCATACATAACACCTACGGATACTGGCTTTTTTTTCCCATTTTCCCCAGGTCTCCACCTCAGATATAAGGTCTTAGAAGACAACAAGAATTCTTTTAGTTCTTCCTTAAACAAACATTTATTTCTCCTCTATTCTTTAAGCAAAACTCAGCTCAGTTATCTCCACCCATTTCTGTCTTAGCTAAGATTTCCCTAGGAAGCCATAGCCTATCTTCCCATGGGTGACTATCCACTTGCATCCTTCCTCAAATCTCAAGACAAGAAGCATATAAGAATTCATCATGAGTCCTTGGGGCAAATGTATACAGTCTCTTTTCACATAGTTACTATCTTTGCATTGCAATGTCTCTTCCAACCTTGTACCTTCTCTGGAACATGGTGACATAATCAAGTCTAGGTTTTCATCCCCTTGGTTAGAGCATGAGATCAATTTAATTGATCAAGACAAGCTTTTTCTGTTTTAATGGAAGGAACAGAGTAGCCACAAATAGGGCAGATAAGAAAAGAATATAACAGAATGTTGTCACATTTACTAAGTACACACACTTTTATATATTGCATATATTATATTGAATTATATTTAGATTATATATGGTATAAGATAGAGATAGATAGATGATAGATAGATAGATAGATAGATAGATAGATAGATAGATAGATACTGAACTTATCTATTGGGCCACAATGTAAAATAAATTACCTTTTGTTAGTTAATATAAAAAAAATTTGGAAATTCCTGTTCAGGTGTCCCCGCTCTTCCCTACTTCAAGTTTCAATGCTCATCTTTTGGTGCATGATTGCATTTATATTAGATGATTCAGCCTTTAACTTTAAGGATCTGGATAGTTTTTGTGAGCCAAAATCATACTTGAAGACTGCTTTGCTTGTTCTTTCCTTAATTGTTTCTTTAGATCAATTTAGTTGGACAACCATTAACTGTTTTTGGCCCAAACACAGGAGGAAAACTTTACATTGTGAAATAAAATACCACTGCAGCACTAGAAATTTAATTACTAATTAATGTCTTTATTTATATTTGTAAATTTATCATATAATGGCTACCTTACTGTAACTCTGAAATAAACACTGTTTTAGCATTTATAACTTTCTCTAATTCATAATGCACAGGCTTATCAAGATCCTGGTTTTTAAGCAACTCAATAAATTGTCCATTGAAATTGAAGTAATATATTTGAGATAAAGAAAATTAAAGAAAACAAATTTTTTTTTTCAGAATGAAAGACCATTATTCCTGCTGAAGTGGAAATCTGCACTCTCTCATGGCCACTATGGAAAATAGCAATGGCAATCTCAGTCAAGTGAACTACTGTACTCTGATGATAGGGAAATTTGTGGTTCATGAGACAATGCAAATGTAAGAATCTGGATTTTACTGGTATTTGTCATCAATTGCTTCTACAACTTCACTAACTGACTCAGTAGAACTGTATTTTTTTTAAAAAATTGATCAATAACAATGAGTTTTATATCAGTTAAAGAAACCAATTTCTTTTTCTTTTTCAAATAAGTCACAGTATGATCATGACTTTTATCTCATATATTCAAGACTCATCATTTTCCTTTATCAGTGACTGTATGAAATATTTTCCTCTGTATTTGTATATATCTTGAACTACATGATTTACGGCACACATTCTCTTTCAAAAATTCATATCCTAGCTCAGAAAACATTATGATCTTGATCTTCCTGTGTTTCTGACTGTGTCTAATGCCATGCCATCTCCCACTTGGCTGATGAAGCTCCAGTTGTATGAGTTAGCCACCAACTCCCAAAGACATCAAGCCGTCCCCTGTTCTTCCACTCAACTGAACACTCATTCCCTACTTAATAGCTCCAAAATGTCTACCAGACCTCACTCAAAGATCTGTTCCTCAGGGAGACTTTTCTGACATTCTTCATTTAAATGAACTCCACTCTGTCTCCATCACAAAACACATCTATTTTTTTTTCTTGAATGAACAATTGAAAAATGAACAAAGTTGGGGGACTCACTCTGACTTTACAACTTAAAACTCATGCATTAAAAAACACCAGCAGAGTAAAGAGCCAGTGAGAGAAAATACTTGCAGATCATATATTTAATTAGGGACTAGCGTCCATAATAAATAGATAACTCCTGAAATTCAACAAGAAACAACTCATTTAAAAAAGGTACCATCAACTTGAATAATAATTTCTCTGGAGAGGATATAGAAATGACCATTAACAATATGAAAGTTGCTCAGTATTACAAATTGCTGCAGTCCGGCTGCAGCAAAATAACCGGGGGGTGACGAGCAACTTGTGTAGATTGATACAGCAGGAGTGGGAGCCGTTTATTGTAGGACAGGAGGGGTATATATTCCACACAGTTTATCTAATTAACATAAACTAGATACAGCAGTCAACCAATAAGGAATCTCCACACTTAATGGCTTGCTGGCTTTACTTCACAAACCACTCCCTCTGGCATAATGCCAGGCGCCATCTTGACTTGTTTACAGACTCTAACATTTAACAACAAATCATTATAAAAATACAAATTAAAGCTGCAATGAGATACTTACCTCATACTCATCCATTAGCATGACTACTAACAAAACAATAACAACAATTAAAAAAATTGAAGATGGAGAGAAACTGGAGCCCTGTACACTTGAGATGGAAATAAAATGGTAGAACCACTGTGACAGTTCCTTAAAATATTAAAAGTGGATTTACCATAGGGGTAGCCATTCTACTTCAGAGTATATATGTAAAATAACCCATGTTCATAGCAGCATTATTCATAGTAGCTCAAATGTGGAAGCAATTGCAGCATCCATGAAAAGATAAATGGATAAGCAAAATATTTTATATACATTTAGTTGATTATTATGAAGTCTTTCAAAGGAAAGAAAACTCTAACATATGCTACAACATGGATGAAATTAATAAGTGAGATATTAGTCACAAAGTACAACTACTGAATGATTCCATTTACATGATGTAGAGTAGTCAAAATCATAGAGACAGAAAGCAGAATGTTGGTTTCCAGGACCTGAAGATGAGGGGAATGAGGAGTTATTGTAATGAATACAGAGTTTCAGCTTCACAAGATGAAAAGGTTGATGGGGATGGATGATGGTAGTAGTTACAAAAGTTTATGAATGTTTTTAACACCACTGGCTCTACACACACAAATGATTTAGATGATCAATTTTTATATCATGAATATTTTATCACAACAAAAACACAATTTTAAAAAATATTACGTAATAAAATCTAACAAAATCAAATTTTGACATTGCTAATATAGCCATGACTCAGATTAACATAAAGAAGTTTGTAGTTGGCTTGTCCCTTCACCACCATCCATATTTACTCCATTCCTATACAAATAAAAATATTGCATACCTAATCAAGTGCAAGACCCTATATATATACTGCTTTCACTATTCTGTTCTTTCTTTCCTCATTACCACCATCCAAATTCTAGACATTTCTGCCTCATTCCTAATCTCAATAGCAATAACTGTCCATTTATTTTGCATTGCCAGGATATTCCGGAATCCACAATGTATTCAGAAACTTTTCTCTCCTCCTTAAGTTATACACACATCTTCTTCTGTTGAACAATTCCCAGAGTATAATCAGAGATGACTTTTTAAACTTACATGTAACCATTTTACTTTGAATTTTTGATAACCCAGTAGTGACATAACTTCTTCTGACTTCCCATGACACAAATTCCTGTATGTAGGAAATATATTGCTTGCCTCATAAAGTTATTAGGATTAATTGTTGGCACTGACAAAGATCCTAGAACAATGCCTGGAATAAAATATACTCTCAAAAAGCATTATGTAATATGGAAATTCTACTAATTTCTCAAGAATAGGAAGCCTCTTTAAATTCCCCAAATGGACATGGTTTTCCTCTCTGAACCTTCTGAACCTTGGCATCTTTTGCCATTTAATATGTTTTTGTCAAATTTGCAAATATGTGTGATATTATTCCTGTGGAGTATTGCTTTTTAAAAGTAGATAATCTTATAATTCATCTTTCATATATGGTTTCTAAAATAGTAATTGATATATACTAAATTTTTAAGTAAAGTGAACTCAACAAATCAACTTGTTTTGTTTACTTGAAAATGTTCTGTGTCCACACAAAATTCACATATATTTTAAAAGAGTGGTTCTCAAAAGAAGAATTGGGGATCTCTGATATGAAAACCATTTTCATAGTAATACCACCATTTGCCTTTTTCATTCTTATACTCACAACCATGCATACAGTTTTCCACAATCTATATGATATATGATAACACAATAGATTAAATGCAGAAGCAGAGATGAGATTCCAGCTGTCTTCTTTTAAACAGAACTTTTAAAGAAACCTTGGAAAAGTCACACTTCAGGAGAGAACAAAGTGCTGTGGTTTGGTTAATTCAGTGGCCTGAAACCATTCTCTGGTAATTACTGTCAATAAAACAAGTGCATTTGAAAACAAAGCTGAGCAGAGAGAGTACCATGCCAGGAGGTCATTTAGGAAAGAGATCCTTAGTTGTGGACAGAAGGAAAGAGGTACTTGAAAAAAGCAAAGATTATAGAAAACAATCAGCATGGGAAGAATAGATGAATTCTAAATAGGGAAGAGGGGTGGGAGGGAAAGGGAGGGGGCAGGGGATTAGCTAGGATGGTGGAATGTGATGGACTTCATTGTCCAAAGTTCATATATGAAGACACAAATTGGGTATCAACATACTTTATATACAAAGATATGAAAAATTGTGCTCTATATGTGTAATAAGAGTTGTAATGTATTCCACTGCCATGTATTTAAAAAAATAAAATCAATTTTAAAAAAAAGAAAAGAAAACAATCAGCACCATTTCAAAACTTGGGTCATACTCTTGCTTTCTAGCACTAGATCATTTCAACCATCAAATTCTCTGAGGCATTATGCTCAGTGGGATTAGCAGCAAATTTGAAATCAAAAAGCTTTACCTTTGAATTTTGGGTGTATGTATTATTAGCCAGGTCCCTTAGAACCTTCAGTTCCTGTTCAATTGGTAACTGAAGACATTAATAATAATTGCTAATACTTAAAGATTATTTACTCTCTGCTAAAAGCTATAAGTATTTATTTAAAACACAAAAATAAGCTGTGAATTACAATTATTATTCTTAATTTATAAATAAGAAAATTTATTTTTAGAAAGAATAATTCTCAATGGTACACAGAAAAACGTCTCAGCAGAGATTGATATCTGTCATCTAAGTTAAGAACACTCACTTGGTTTTTGTTGTTGTTTTATTTGGGAGGTTGTTTGTTTTTTGTATTAGGATTGAACCCAGGAGCACTCTACCACTGAGCTACAATCCCAATCCTTAATATTTATTTATTTATTTGTTTAGAGAGCATTTTGCTAAATTGCCAAGGCTAGCCTCCCATTTGCAATCCTTTGTTTCAGCCTCCTGAAAAACTAAGATTATAGGCATGCACCTCAGTGTCTAGCTTAGAACCCTTGATATTAAATAGTTAAAAATAGGTAAGGCTGCTTGTGAGAAAAGGAACTGGAAAGATGCTTAAATGATAGTTATTAAGACTTTAAGGAGAGTGGGAAGATGGCGGCGAGGGGAGTGCATTACCCCCGTGTGCTGCTTCACTGTGTGGGAGTATGACAAGTCAGGACGGCTAAAGGATATCTTGTTAGGAATTTCCAGCAATAGTGGGGTGCTCCGGAACCTGGAGGAAGGATTTCCATCGCACGAGGATCGGCTACGGGGACTCAAACGCGAGAGGTTTGTCGCACGGAGGGTAACTGCTTATTCAGCAAATCGCCCCGCGGCGAAAGTCTGCAGTGTGCGCTGGGATAGAGACGCAGGGTTACAGCGCTGCAGTTTCTGCCAGCCGCGCAAGCACCGTACTCAGGGCTGAATTCTGGGTTCCAGACGGGGGAAGGAAACGGTCCTTCTCGGTTCTACACACCGGTCAGTCCACAGAGGAGGCCAGCAGCCACCATCTTGGTAAACTGACGTCACGTCCCCTGTTTTCGACTGACCGCAACTCATTCAGCCATAGATCAGGTAATTCCAGGCTACAATTCGCCTGTGGCTTGCAAACAGATTGCTAGGGTTCTGCGCCTGGGTGCTTCTAAGAACCTGAGCCTATCGGAGCGAACGCCGAGCGCGGGGCGCCCGAGTTCCGGCTCCCGGAACCGCCCCGTGGAGGCTGCTTCATGAACCCTGTTCCTATCAGAGCATATAACAAGCACTAAGCAGCCGAACTCCGGCTCCCGGAACTGAGCCCGCGGGGACTGCTTCTTGGAGCTTACAGGAGTTCGGAGAGGCCGAGCTTACACCGAGTTCGGAGAGGCCGAGTTCCGGCTCCCGGAACTTCCCTGGGCCGGGGCTGGGAGCCCGCGGAAACTGCTTCTCGGTAGGGGTCCTGCCGAGGGCCGGACAGGACTCACCCGTTGCTTTGGTTGCCCGGCAAAGGGAACGAAAGGCTGACATTCGCATACGATATCAACATGGCAGAGATCTGATGTCAGCAGAAAGCGGCGGAGGAGAGAACTCCATCAATACCAGTGGTGACATAAGCAGTTGGTCTCCTGGTAGGGGGGGTGAGGCACAGTCACCTGAGCCTCCTCAATTTGTCGTTGAGCCAGAGGGGAGAAGCCGGGCCGCCGCCAGCGCCCGGAGCAGGCCCAGCGGCTCGCCAGCGTGGTGACCGCGTGACCCCAATTGGAGAGGGGGTG
>NW_025999842.1:168212-178945 GCF_001458135.2 Marmota marmota marmota | reverse complement strand
ATAAAAGAAGGAAGGAAAAAGCATACATCACTTGGAGAATGAACAATAGGTTACTGAATGATCAATGGGTTATAGAAGACATCAAGGAGGAAATTAAAAAATTCTTAGAGATAAAAGACTTTAAGATTTTTTTCATTTTTTTATAATATCATTTTTTTCAGGATATATTATTAATATTTATGGTAGCAACTTTTGCTAAGAAAAAAACATTCATAGCATATAAGGAGCTTTGAGAAACCTTCCAGAAAATGAAACTTGTTGTGGGGGGGATGCACAATTAATCCAGAGTTTCTCAAAATTCTTCATAATGGAAACTTTTCCATAAGAAAAATTTCTATATCCAAGTATTAGTATTCTATAGAATGCATGTTAAGCTGATTATTTCCAACATTATTAAATTGTTGTAAGTCTTGTTAATTAAACAATATATGTTGTTCTATCAAACATTCAGGAGTCTTACAGAAACTCCACTGTATTAGAATAGAATTTATTCCTAAATTTCAGCTTCTATAAATAATGCTTAGATG
Source organism: Marmota marmota marmota (assembly GCF_001458135.2). Classification (NCBI taxonomy): domain Eukaryota; kingdom Metazoa; phylum Chordata; class Mammalia; order Rodentia; family Sciuridae; genus Marmota; species Marmota marmota. The sequence continues at coordinate 178,418 of NW_025999842.1, read as the reverse complement.
AACATTTTTGAGCACTTTTCCTCTGTGAGACACATAAATTCTTTAAAAAGTTGTTCAGCTCAATGTCAAACTGATGTGTAGCAGCAGATGAGTGGGTTTATTGTGCTAATTCCTTTTTTGCCAGTGCTGATTAATTTCATTTAAAATCACACAATTTTGTTTGATATTCTTCAAAATAATGAATTTGAATTTTTTGTTTCAGTTTTCTGGTTACAAAACTACTATGGCAGTATCAAGTTCTTTGTTCTTTTTTCTTTTTTTCCTTTTCCTATAGAATTTAAGTTTCCTAGGGACAGATAATGTCAGATTCCTTTCTACAACCCCAGCTCCAGTTTTATCCACTTGCATTTCCTTTTGTAAAAATAGTCTGCCTTTTTCCCATTCATTAAGATTTCAGTTTTCTCATTGATTTGTGTAGCCACATTTCTCCCCTTTCTGTCATATGTATTTGTACTTATTGCTTTGTAAAACATGCTCTATTAATTTTTTATGGAATTTTAATTTATGGAATACTTGTATTAAATTGTATTTCTCATTACATTTTTCCCATTGCTTTTACAAAGTTGACCTCGTGGTCATTATTTACTTCCCTTTTCTGATATAAATTTTAAATGTCATTACTTAGTAATTCTGAAATTAGCATAAAAAATAAAAGGGAGCAAAAAGCCTAACTAAAAGCAACAATGCTAACCACTTATTGGGTTCTTTACATGTGCCAAACATAATTCTGGAGCTGGAGTTGTAGAAATTAATCTGACATTGTTTCCAGGCAGCCTAAACTCTAAAAGAAAAAAAAAAAAAAGAACAAAGAACTTAAAAGTACCCAAATGGTTTAACTTCATTACTAAATTAATACATTGTATTGTTTTTTTGTTGAAAATATTCATATTATATTTCCAAACATGCTATTGTACTGGGCATGGTGTCACACGCCTGTAATCCCAGCAGCTTGGGAGGCTGAAGGAGGCTGGACAGGAGTAATAGGAAATCAAAGCCAGCCCCAGGAATTTAGTGAGGCCCTAATCAACTTAGCAAGATAATGTCTCTAAATAAAATATAAAAAGGGCTGGGGATATGGCTCAGTGGTTGAACACCCCTGAATTCAATCCCAGTACCAAACAAAATAAAACATGCCATTTCTCATCAATAAGATCTCTGGGGTCATCATATACTGATGATTCTCATTATTCACCATAGCTATATTATATAAAATCACTGTGAATCACTGATATGATATGTGATGTTATTTTCTTGATAGTGTCTGGTCAAAATGTCACCAACCAGTTTATAACCATGTTTTATGTGTTTTTCTTCTTAAAGACACCTTATTTAATATATATTATTGATTCATTAATACTGAACTCATGGCCAACATCCCTGAAGCAAGCCTGAACAAATATCCTCTTATGTGTATTTTCTCCATAGAGTACTTCAAAGTTTTTGAGGTTAGGAACACTAGACATAATTTCAACACTACACTTTGTGATCATTTTAAATAATGAAATCACTAACAAAAACATAAAATGCAAAAAAACTAAAATAAAGCACTAAATAGACCATAAAAGGACAGTTTTTAATAAGAAAGCAGAGTTATCACTTTGTTCAACCTTGACTAGCAATGTGCCTGTTATGCAACTCTAATTTTTGCCACTTTGTGTATGTCTACAAATTATCACAAAAAATATGGCTAGCATTAATTTGGAGGTTACAAATAAATTTTAATTAGTAGGTGTGTTAGTCAGCTTTTCATCATTGTAACAAAAGTATCTGACAAGAACAGCTTTTGAAAGAGGAAAAGTTTATTTTGGACTCAAGATTTCTGAGATTTCAGTCTATGGTAAGCTCACTCTGGCTTTGGGCCAGGGGTGAGGCAGAACATCATGGCAGAGGGAATAACAGAAAGAAGCTCCTCTGCTTAGTCCACCAAAAAGCAGAGGGAGAGAGGGAGAAGCTGGGGAGTCAAGATACAGTCCCCAAGCTCATGATCCTAATTACCCACCTCCTTCAGCCACACCCTATCTGCCCACAGTTAGCACCCTGCACAGTAGTTCTTTCAAATCTTTAAATCCATCAAATGGATTAATTCGTTGATTATGTTACAGACCTCATAATCTAATCATTTCACTTCTGGACATTCCTGCAGTTACATAGGAGTTGGGGGATAGTGGGAAGAACTCATATCCAATCCATAATATTGGTAGATTCTTAAATACAGAATCCAGAATAATTGGCATAGATTTTATCCACTTCTTATCAAGCCTGTTTTTGAACATTTATTAATTAATTGTTGACATTTTTCCAATTAATTCTCTGGTTTTCTTTGTCTAATCATGTGCTGTAGAAATAGTGATGGATATTGTCTCATCCTTATCATTGACATATGAGAATCAGGCTTCATTTCATTAACATGGAGTAAATCTCACTCACTATAATCTTGTCAATTATGTTTTTAAACTGTTCTTGACTACCTCAAAAGCACAACTTAATTATGTTCTCTCAGTTATCATTGATTTATTTTCCACAAATATAATATTAATATGATTTGAACATTCTTATTTTCCTTTTATCCAATGTAGCATTCTCTGGATGATATAGACAGCTAGCATTGTTGTGAAGCTTGTTCAGTTTTGTGCAAGACTTGACAAGCATCAATGTTTAAGGAGAGACCCTAGCGATTATGACAAGTTAAAAGGAAAAGGGAGTGTACTCTCTTGTCAGCATTGATGATTTAGGTATAAATACTTGTGAGGAAGTTACATGAGCTGCTGGGCTGGGAACGGCCAACTTATCTGAGACAGCACTGCCAAGGTTGCCCTCCTACCAGCAGGACAGTGATCATTAGTTGTGGCAGGTGTTGTTGAATGTGTGGCAGGTGTTGTCGAATGTGTTCAAGCCTGTCAGATGCAGATTCCCTTCCCAAGTGCCTGCCATGTGCTTGTCCTTGTTACCAGTCCCTCCCTTGACTTGTCCATTACCCTGGTGGCCAAAGCCAAGGCTTCATTCACAACTAATTAAGGAAATCCAAAGGCTTTTCTCCCATTTTCAATAAACTGTTAAAAACAACCCCATTGTGCTGCTTTCTTCAATTAGGGCTTTTAAAAATAGGGAATATTATACCTTTTAAGGTAAAACAGTTTTAAAAAGTAGAGAAATAATTATTTTTAGTAAATTAGTAAATTAATTTTAGTAAATTAAAGTGTAAAATTTTGATGACTATGAATAAGTGATATGCCAAAAAATGGAAGGATTTGGATATCTTGTTTCATTTAATAAAAGATACAAAAGATATCCATTTGTTCACTTTATATCTCTGATATTTTGCTGAAATTTCTAGAAATGCTATATTTTTATATGTATTCTCTATCAAGGTTAGTGAGAACATTATGAAAGTTCAGGTGATTCACTTAGCATGCACCTTTAAAATTAGATTTCCCCACTGTTGGAAAAACTGTGTTTTGAAACTTTACCTCATTGTCTCTTCAAGTTGCTTTCTTATAATTCTATTCAATATCCTTCAATTATACAGATACCCAAATAACCTCAGAAGTCAGATTAAAGCAGAAGAAAATGAATGATAAACCCTTGGTACAAATCACCTGGTTGTGAACTGAATAATATTCTCCACTGTACCCAACACAGTTATATAAAATTTTTACATATATAGTAGCAATAGTTAATTTCCCAAACCCATATCATGTGTCTAAGTAGAGTTAGCAGGATGAAATTAGCAGCATGATATTTTTTAGGTTTAAGTTTTTAATTCAAAAGACTTTGTCTTAAGTCATCTTGGATGCCATTACTTAAATTTTCCAAGAAGCGCGCGCGCACACACACACACACACACAATCATCCAGAATAACATTTTCAAAACATTTTCTTCTATCTCCACAGAAGAACATTTTCCCACAAAATGACTCTAAGATTATCTACTTCCATTTCTTCCTTCCTCTTTCTTCCCCAATTCATGTAAGCTAGAAAGGTGCCTCTTCCCACGTTCTTAACATCCCCAAGATTTCTGTTGATGTTGATACAAGGATTCCCCCAAGCTCAGTCCTCACTGGATTATCAATGCAGCTGTTTAGTCCACTGTCCTCACACCCCTTTGACCAACCCCAGTCACACTCAATCACATGAATATCCCTTCTGCTTACTACAGAGCTGTCCTTTTCCAACAACCCTCAGGCCTTTGAATATAATAATGCTGCAGTGAAAACATCTGCTCTTCGCATCATTGCCAATTTATAGTTCACACATCTTAAATTCAGGTGCCAATTTACCATTTACAATCATTGCTCTTTTCTTGACACTTTTCTGATTGACTTTGTTACTCCAGCCAACACCTTGTCAACACATTTGAGTTTAATTAGAAACATTGATATTTACATATATTAATATTTAGAGCTGAACAGCAATCTTCAGTTATTCCAATGTTTTGTATTTCTGACCCAATTATACAGTAACTTGTTTGAAGGAAGACAACAGGTTTTCTATTCTTGTATAGTTCTTACATATCACAATATACGGCACATAAAATATTCTCAATAAATGTCTACTGAATGAATGATATGTTAAAATAGCCAATGATGCATTTGAAACTATTCCATTCTCTTCTTGGTGGCATTTGAGTTAGCTCTTGTTAAGAGGCATCCTAGGTAAACAAGGGATAGGTGTCTCCTCAAGAAGATACATCAATAGACATATTGTAATAATACAATTTAATTCATTGTGGTAGTGTTCCAACCACCTTTGTATCATAAACAATTAGATCAAGAGTATAAACAAATAATGGAACAATGTTTTAGCTGTAAGAGTGATTACTAAAGACAACTGAACAATCAAAGATAGCCTGAGTTGTATGGCCTGCTTTAAGAGATCTTTTTTCTTCATTCCAGTCTTTCAAAAATGGGTTTACACTAATAAATTCATTCATTCTATAAATAATATTGAGAAATTATTCATACCTTCTGACTCCCAGTTTCCTCAACCGTAAGAGGTACTGGAAATGACAACTACATATGATAAGGCAGAGTTTTGCCCTCAAAATGTTCATCAGATAGGGAGGAAACAGGAGTGGAATAGAATTAGACATACTTCTTCCTGATCCAAACACTTCAAACATTTAATTTTATACTTGTAAAATTATTGATTTAAATTCCTTTCTCCTTTTCCTTATTTATTTGTGGTACTGGCAATTGAATCCAGGGCCACATGTATGCTGGGCAAGCACTCTACCATATATGCAGCCCCCCACTGCTTTCATTTGAATGTTAATCAACATAGCAATCTTGACTATTCAGATAATAACTGATCTATACATTGTAGAATTAAAGGTCCTTCTTAGGTTTAATGTGTTTTCCTATATTTCTTCCAAAAGATATTAAATGACTTGGTCAAACCCAATGACTTCAATTTCCAGATTCCTACTCAAGTAATGCATGCAATTTGCTGCAACTACATGAAAGCCAATTTCATAGTCACCAAAGCTGCTAGCATATGCTACTAAGTTTAAAAGTTTATCCTCTATTTCTTTCTCTAATTCACTTCATTACTTGCTAAAAAATAATCTTATGTCCAAATAACAGAAATGATGTGAATAATTAAATTAAATTAAAATTTCCTCAGTCATTACCATATGATACAAAATACATTTCCATTCCCATTGCTAAGCTATCAATCTGTACTATCATAGTGACCCACATTTATGCCATCTAAAGACTTAACTTCATTTCAGATTAAATTGCATGCTCAAAAAAGATCAGAAGCATATGTTCAATCTCTACCACCAGACCAATTTGCTCACCACAACAGTCTGCCTTATCTTCTTGATGGTTAATTCAGTATTATGAATGCACTAGTATAAGAACTATGTTTTCCATGATTCAACACCAATGAATGCTGCAGATACTTATTAGATAGCTTATCTTTTCAAAACTGAAAACCAAAAGCCCTATGATAAAAGCTGTACTATCAAGTATAGAAGAACAACAATGGATTATGCATTATGAGGAAATAATGAGAAAATAGAGGGATAATTTCAAGCTTAGTGTAGGGAGATTTATTCTCAGCCAAAGCTTAGGTGAGCCTGTGTTATCCTTTTTTGCTGACATACAACAAGCATTGTACATATCCTGGGCAGCATATTCTGAATTCTATTAGCATTTGAATAACTGTGTCTTACTTTAACATTATAATGCAAAGGATATGTCAGCTATTTAAGGCAAAGGATATGTTCAGCTATTTAAGGCAAAAAGAAAAGAAAATGAAAAGGGGAAAAACTATCCATTTCAATAAGAAAAAACAAAATTTTTCAAAGCAAAAAAAATGAGCAACTGATACAATTGTACAATTAGATAAACAGGCAATTTCAAATTTAAGAGTAAAACTATAATAATATATACTTAAAATATTCAAGTTCATTAGTGAAAAGATAAATGTAAACTGAAAAAAACAAATCCATCAAAGTAGAAATATAAAACTTCTTTTATCCAGTGCTAGGAAAAACAAAAAATCATGACCTCTTTCAATGACTAGAAGAAACAAAAACTATCATTAACCTTCTGGAGAGCAATTTAACAATATTTAACAATAGACTTAAAATATGTACAAAGTTTCTGACATATTTTATTCATAGTAACTCATCTTGAGGAAATAATAACAAATGTGAACATACTTAGCTTCAAAGATGTTAATTATGATGTTATTTAAAATAGTGAAAAATAGTGTAAATGGTTTAACTGGTAATGAAAATATGTGCAATACAATGCCTCATAGGCATTAAATACATTGTAGATTACAGAAGGAATAATACATATTTTAGAGCCTTAACATGTAAAGAACTTGGAAATTGTCACTTGTATCCTTACAAGAAGAAGCTGAACAAACTGAAATCATTTTTATTAAAGAACTACTATCACAAAGAAAATTGGCAATTTGTAATCTGAATGCATTTAGAGAAACACAGAAATTAGGAGTGGAAGTTAACATAACCATAAACTGGTAGGAACACTTAAATAGTAATTTAATGAATTGCTGGAGGGTCAATGTATGTCTGAGAATGAGAAACTAATAAGGCCACAGTGTTTGGGGATCCCGGAACACTTTTGTAAAATTTATCTTCCTCTAGGGAATTGACCAGGTTCTCATAATTACAGGATGAGAAAGATTCTTTCTTGGTTCTGGTACAGGAATGAAGAAATAACTATTTTAAAATAAATCTAGAAAGGTATCAATAATAAAGGACTTTTCCAGAGCTCCAGTGTGAAACTGTATCCCTGTACAAGAAGGAAACTCTCCCCAGTCCAGCTCCCTAAACCTTCCTATCTCACATGAAGTGAAAATAAAATCATAGTCAACAGGGATCAGAGTTTCAGGAAAATACACTGGGAACACCAGAGTCAAGAAAGGGAGTAAGATAAGGGAGTACAAAAGCTTTACAACTGGAATTGTGAAAATCCATCCCCAAAATATCAGCCTGCTGAAAGACTTAAATATAATCACAATTATGAAATCCCACCCCTCCCCGCATACTTACCACCATACCACAGGGCTCCAGGATAGAAGTGTATTATGGCTGAAGGAGTTGCAAGACACAGGCTCCTTCTGAGTAAGACCACACAGGAAAGTGCAAAGTCAAGAAGCGAGAAGGAAGTCCAGGCATTAAAAACAGCCCAACTCCTAGCCAAATTAAAATACATTCTCACACGAAATGGTATTACCTCATTTCTTATTATCCAAAAGAACAGGTTAGCTTTCAACAAAAATAAATTTACAAGACAGAACAAAAGGCCAGAGGAAACACTCTGAAAGAAAAAAATATGATCATAACAAAGCTCACATTAACACAGTTGTTGAAATAATCAGAAAACTTCAAATAATTAGCATGTTAATGATTCTAAGGAAAAAGTTAAATCATATGAAGAAAAGGGTGGATTATGTAAGCATAGATGAAAGTTCTAAGAAAGAATAAAAATAAATGAATAAATAAAATCATGGTAACAGGAATGCATAATTCTTTCAATTGACTCTTAAGTACCTCTGACATGGTTAAGAAGGGGATTAGAAATGTCTGTAGAAACTTACACTGAAATTCCAAAGGGAAAAAAATAAAAATATATGTTATATCACTAACTACAGTGTGATTCTGGATTTGTATATATTAATGAATTAACAATAGTTATTTTTAAGTCAATGGAGGAATTATTGGTGATTTTTTCTATCATATTTTGCAGCAGCTTTTTCAAGGAACACATATTCCTTTGGCAATAATAAATAAGAGAATTGTTAAGTAAAGAGAATTTCATTATAATTTTTCACTAGTAAATTGATCATGTTATGATGTTTAATATTGTTTTCATAAAAGGTACCAATCTGGCCTAAGAAGCATGGTACATGGACACACATTAATATGTACAAACATTTTTGTTTGGAAAGGACAGGAGGAGAAAAGGGGCTACAAGAGGGAGAAGCATGAGGAAGGTGATTGAGCACCTGCTCCTTTTATGGCCTCTAGGATAGGGTTTCACTTTTTACAAAATTTATATATGTGCATACATATACACACTGTATACACAAAGGTGCATCATAAGCTGAGTCCTTCCAGTGATGGAATATAACCCAGCATGGGCTGAGAATTGCAAACTTGTCTAGCCTTTGAAGACTGCATCCCCTAATAAGGAGTGTCAAGGCTATTTTCAAGCAGCTCCTTTTGCCATAAGTAGTATGAGGATTGTGGCATACAGAAGAGTGTAAGAAGAGCAGTGTGGAGCTTCTCTCATAAGAACACCAGCCACGGAGTCAGCCTTTCTGTGTTCAAAACTTAGCTTTGCCACCAAATAGCTATAAAGTCTTGGGAATCATTTTGCTTCAGATTCCTCACCTGTCAAATGAGGGAGCTAATAGTACTCATAGTATATGGTTATTAGGAAGGTATTTAATTAAAATAACCCATATGTCATAATGCCTCACACATATCATGTACTCAATAAATGATCATCCAGAGGGACTCTAGAGGGCCTGTGTACATAGTGTTAGCCTTCCAGGGCATCATAAAGTAGCCAAGAAGGAACTAAGATGGGCCTGAGGTTCTGCCTTTTTGCAAGCAGGGACTGACAAGTCAATAGAAATCTAGATTATCTTTTTTAAAGAAAACAGAGTGATTAACCACAAAAAAATTAAAGGTTGAACAATTCAAGAAACCGACCCGAATTTTTTATATCAAAGCATTATGAAATACATTGCTTTCACTTCTCCTTTTCCATAGTACTTACCCTTCAAAATAGAATGTGTAGAGGAAGAATGAAGATTCGCTCTGAATCTGGATATGTATGAAGAAAGCGCACCAGGGTAGAGATCAAGAATAGTGAATTCTCATGTTTATTCTACAGCCATCCCTGAAACTCAGTTGCTTTAGCTAAAAAATAAGGGTATTGGAGGAATTCTTTTACTATGAAAAGTGCTATACTTTGAATTCCTTTGGCCTGGCTGTCAGGTGAACAGATCTGAATCTTGGCTTCACACTTCCTGGCTGTGTGATCTTGAGGAGGTCACACTTTACCTTGTGGTCATTTCACTCCACAGATTCACTTCAATTCTCTTAGTGTTCACTGTCATAATACTGAGGAATGTCTGAAATACAATATCTTTAGGTTGTTTATTGATGTACTACCCTAAGACAAATTAAAATGTGGCATAAATAGAGGTAATAAAATAGTCATTTAGTAGATTTTTATCTTTGATTTGACTGAATACCCCATATGGGATAAATCTACTTTAAGTACTGTGTTTCCATTTCTATATTAAATATGAAAAAAGGTTTTGAGCTGAATGTGAACTTTAAATTTATCTGCATCAACCTGGATACTTTGTATATCAGAAAAATAACCTTAGGGAGGTAAGGTTAAGAAGTTGACAGGACAGTATTCCTTTTCATCTCAGCTCTGCCTAATATGATTAAATTAATCTTTCCATGACCTACCTATTCAATGTAATCTAAATTCATTCTTCAAAAGAACTAAGTTACTAATTTGAAATAGAGACCCAGGATTTTGATGGATGGCTTAGAAAAATTTACATGTCTCAGATATCCTCTGAGATAGGCTACCATATATTCCTATGGCTCAGGAAAAAGATTAACTAATTTTAAGCACACTGATAAGTCAATATTTCTTTGTCCTATAGTAAATAGTGTAGAAATAAATAAATTATATA
>NW_025999842.1:151324-168187 GCF_001458135.2 Marmota marmota marmota | reverse complement strand
GAAGGAAGGAAGGAAGGAAGGAAGGAAGGAAGGGAAATGTTTAGAAGTGAATGAAAATAAAATACGACCAGGTTTCTTTTGTGCTGGGGCAGGGTCCCTGCCTTTCTTTATCTTTATTAAAGTTTGCTTTGTTTAGTCAGGTTTTTAATTTCTTCTTGTGTCAATTTCATTAGTTTGGCTGTCTTTCTAGGTATATGTTCATGTCATCTACGTTATCAGATTGGTTGACATACAATTGTTATAGTAATCCACACTTTATAATATTCTTTTATTTCAGTAAGATCATTAGTAACATTCCCTCTTTTCTTTTTGATTGTCTTTTCCCCCTTCCTCACTTTGTTCAAAATACTTAAAAGACTGTGACTGATATTTTCAAAGAATTAGCTTTCATTTTAAAAAAAAATGTCTTGGTTGTTTTTCTGTTTTCTAATTTGGTTTTAATTTGCCCATAATGGTACATTTTGTATGGTACAGTGTGATGTTTCAATACATTCACACAACGTGGGAATTTAGCATATCTACCAATTCACATATTTATCATTTCTTTGTAATGAGAGCATTCAAAATCTTTTCTTCTATTTTGAAATATTCAGTACAACACTTAATTACCATAATTAGCCATAATTATCATATTATCCAAAACTTATGTCTGCCTACTATGGTTTTTATTTATTTTTTTTAACTTTCTCTTTTGGACTTAGTTTTCTCTTCTTTTTATAGTGTTTGAAAATGGAAGGTTAGGTTGTTGAGTTGAATTTTGTAGCTTTCTTTATTTTTATACTTGAAACTTTCATAGCTATAAATTTCCCTATAAGCACCATTTTACCTATTTTCCATAAGTTTTAGTATTGTTTTCATTTTAATTTATCTGAAAGTATTTTTTAATGTCCTAGTTATTTTTTCTTTGACCTCTTGATTACATAGAAGTATATTGTTTAATTTTCACACACTTGTAACTTTTCCAAATTTCCTTCTATTAAAGAGTTCCAATTTCATTCTAGTGTGTAAGGAACATAAAATTTGTATTATTTTTACATTTTAACAACTATCTTTACTTATTTTGTACCTTATCATTCTATCTATCTGTTGATTTAAGAGGAATGTGTAGTCTTCTGTTGTTGGCTATTATAATCTATAAATGTCTATGAGGTATAAGTAGTTTGTAGTGTGGTTGAAATCAGTTTCTGCATGGGTCTTCTTTCTGGTCGTTTCACCCAGTTTTGAAAGTGGGATATTGAGGTCTCGAACTACTACTGTTGAACCTGCCATTACCCCTTCAATACTGTCAGATTTGTTCATACATATTGGGCTTTGATATTAGGCCCATCTAAGTTTATTATTATTATAATATGTTCTTGATCCCTTGGCCCTTTCCTTATTATAAAATGTCCTTCTTTGTCTCTTCAAAATTTTGCCTTAATGTCTGTTTTATTTGATATTAATATAGCCAACTGAGCTCCCTTTTATTTCATTTGCAAAGTATGAATTTTTCTAGTGTTTAATTTTTAATAAATTTGTCTTTGAAATTACTTTTTGTATCTATCATGATAATCTTTGTCTTTCAGTTAGAGCACTTGATCCATTTACATTTAGTATAATTACTAATAAAAATGTTTATGTCTGTCATTTTGACATTTATTGCTATGTCATACATTTATTTTGCTTTTCTAGTCTTTTATTACTATCATATTTTGTTAAATAGCTATCTTCTAGTGTACAATTTCAATTCCTTTATTACTTCTTTTACTATATTTTAACATATTTTTACAAGTTGACCTGGATATTACAATTAACAACTTAATTTATAAAATCTATTTCTGATCAATAGCAACTTGATTACCATAGTATACATCAGAAATTTTGCATCTCCATTTCTTTCTCTTTCTTTTTGCTATTATTATCAAATTATATCTTTTTGTATTGGACTACTATCAACAAATATTTACAAATATTGCTTTATGTAATTATATTTAAAATTCATTAAAAGAGAAAAATTATAAAAATATATTCACACTGTTTTTATATTCATCTACATAGCTATAATATTTTGGTCACTCTTTAATTTAATCATTAAATTATTTGTTATTAGAATTTAAATTATCATCCAGTGTTCTTTCGTTTCATTTGGAAAGTCTCCCTTTATGATTTTTTAAAAAGGCTTATATACAAGTAAATTATTATGTCTTGTTTATATATTAATAGCTATTAATACCTCAAAATTTTCTTTATTGGTGAATAACAATTTTACTGGAGAAGGAATTCTTGATTGATGATATTTTTTCAGCAATTGTTTCCATTGCTTATATTGAGAAATCAAGTGTTAATCTTATTGAGAATCTCTTACACCCAATGAATTGCTTCTCTTTTTCAAGACTCTTTAAGTCTAAAGTCATTGGCTGAGTGCCATGGTACATACCTGTAATCCCAGCAGCTTGAGAGGCTGAGTCAGGAGGATCAAAATTTCAAAGCCAGCCTAAGCAACTTAGTGAAGCCCTGAGTAACAAGACTGTCTCAGAATCAAAAAGGCTGGGGATATGGCTCACTCGTTAAGCATCCCTGTGTTCAATTTCTGGTAGCACAATCTATTTTCCCCTGGTGTATGGTAATAAGTTCATGTATGGTTGTATAACTCATAGCTCTATGTTGAAGCTTGAGCATTTTAAGGTCTTTGACTCTTGAGGTATAGTCTCATTGTCTCATTAAATTGTTTTGTTTTGTTTTTACTTTGGAATTTGTTAAGTTTCTTATATGTATGAATTTTTTCATTAAAGCTGAGAAATTTGGGGCCATTAATTTCTTCAAATATTCTTTTGTCCTCATTCTGGGAATACTATCATGTGTACATTGATATGTTCAATAGTTTTCCAAAGGATTTTAAGGCTCTCCATTTTACTACATTCTTTTAAATTTCTATTCCAAAGACTGGATGATTTCAATTGATTTACCTACCTAAATCTAAGTAATTTATAAAGAAAATCTATTTATTTATTTATTTATTTATTGTACAGTTTTGGAGCTTGAAAACTTAAGCTCAGGCAGTCCCATCTGTTCATGCTCCAGTGAAGTGTTCCTGATGGATGTCATCACAATTGGGGGAACACATGCAAGAGAGATCCCATGGTGAGAAGAGAAGGCAGAGAGCAGGGAGGGGGCAGTCTTGTTCTTTTACAACAACCCACTCTTTCAGGAACAAACTGGACTCTAAGAAGTATGTTAATTTTTTTCAAAGGGCAGAAATCCCAATGACCTAATTACCATGTACTAAACCCCACCACTTAAACTTTCTACTACATTAATACCATGACACTAAAGATCAAACTTACAACATAGGAACTTTGAGGAGAAAAAAACACATCCAAACCTTAGCATATACTTAAGGAGGCATGATTCTCAAACTTCAATTTTTTAGACATGCTTTCCTTAGTTATTTGAACACTTCAAAAATAGTTGCTTTAAAGTCCTTGCTAAGGAAGTTTTAACCATTGTTTCCATTGAACAAATTCTATTGACTATTTTCCCCTGGTGTATGGTAATACATTCATGTATGGTGTATGACTCATAGGTCTATGTTGAAACCTGAGCATTTTAAATAATATAATGTGGCAACTCAGGAAATAAGACTTTCCCCTGTCATTGGTATTTGCTATTGTTGCTATTTAATGTTGTCTGCTATTGACTTTTCTGAACTAATTTTATAAAGTCCATACCCTTGTTATGTTGTTGCAGTCTCTTTTTAGTTGTTTTAGTAGTCAGCTAATGATTGCACATAGATTTTCATAGATTCCTGGAATCAATAAGTCTCCCAGTATTAGCTGAGGTTTTGTATGTGCATTTTCAGGATGCATCTAACACTCAGTCAGATAGTGTATAACTCTATCTTAACCTTCACTTTTTATTTGCACGAAGTCTCAAGGTTTGCCAGAGATTAGGGTTTAGGCCAGCTATGATTTTTTTTCATAGCATATATGCAGCCCTGGGCAAATGAACAGTCCTATATATGCCTCTGGCCTTCTGAATCACCAGGAGAATGCAGCATTCCAAAGCCCCCCATGAAGATCCCATATGCCAAATTTTCCCTTTAAGTTTTTTGGTTAGCCTATTGTTTGTTCCAATTGTTTAACCACCATTTCTGGCAGACAAATATTTAACAATTGTCTTTAATTTTTTTGACAGATGCTCCAGGGAAAAGGCTTTTCTCACTAGGTCAGCTCCAAGTCAGGTTAAGTAAAAATAACCTTGCCAGCAAGAACCAGGCAAAATAATGACAATTCTCTGGAAATGGGTCTCTGGAGGGGTTTCAGCTCCAGTGTACTCTTCTCATAGCTGCCAAGCTGCTGCTTTCACAGTGATTATAGGCTGTTTGTTTCTAAGACTACCGTAGAACTGCACAAGAAGGTATGGAATAAGCAAAGTCGAAATGCCACAAAATGGTTTTTCTTACTGAGATTAAGCTGTATCTAGAGATTCTGTCAGGGCTTTTGTTAATTTTAATAGTTCTACATAAAATTGACAATATTTGCCAATGTTTTAATTTTTGTGGAGGGAAGAATATTTGAAGGTCCTTACCAGTTTTACTGACATCATCTTTTTAGTCTTTATTTATATTTTAATGTTCAGTGTCAAATTACATAAACTTCAGCTCACTGTTACAACTAGGATATACTCTACAACTGAACACCGAGAACAAAATTAACTCAAGTTATACTGAGTTTTTAGTATGTACATACATAATTGTAGTTCTTAGTATGTACCATGCATAATTGTAAATTCTTCATATGAAGTGTGTCTTTTTCATTTGTTCTTTTTAGTTATACATGACAGTGGAATGTATTTTGGCAACTTATACATACATAGAGTACAACTTATTCTATTTAGAATCCCACTCTTGTGGTTGTAGGTGATACGGAGATACCCTGGTCATGTATTCAAATACAAGGATAGGACAGTTATGTCAATTAATTATATTGTCTTTCCTATTTCCCTCCTCACCTTTGATTTTCTTTGTTTAAGCCAATGAATTTCTATTACTCTCCTTTCCAATATCATTTGTTTTAGGTTAGCAACCACAAATCAGAAAGGACATTTGGGGTTTTTTGGGGGGGTGGGGAGGGATTGGCTCATTTTACTTAGCATGATATTCTCCAGTTCTATCCGTTCATCATCAAATGCCATTATTTCACTTTTCTTTATGGATGACTAATACTTCATTGTGAATATATACCACATTTTCTTTATCCATTCATCTGTTGAAGGATAGCTAGGTTGTTTTCAAAGCTTGGCTATTGTGAAAAGTGGGTCTTTTAAATAGCCATTTAGCAAGAATTCTCAGTCTCACTTTTCATCAATGTAGAAATCAGAACTTAGGTCATTTGTCTATCTCCATAGAGCAGGTGATAGCCATGCATTTGAACCCAAGAAAATCTTTTATCTCAAGGATATGTTTTTATGCCTGCCAATCTAAATCAATTAAAGCTCAGTAAAAATGTCAATAAAGATATCTGGCTTTCCTATATAAAGTGACTTCATAAAAAGAGTAATGAAAAGCAAGATGACACATCTAATTTTAATTTAGAAGTTGGTTTCATCAGCTAACCTTGGAAATATCTATAAAGAAAAATCTCAGGCACTATCTTTAAGAACACCAAGCTTAGTAGAAGAGATAGAGCAATAGGTTAGGGCATCCCTGGTTACTAAAGCAGTGCACAGACTCTTTGTGTATAAATTTATCATATTTGGAAATAGCTCCAGGAAGAGAAAATCAACTCTTTATTTCATATTTTGCTGATTGTTTGGTCTCAGATTTTTGTTTGATTCCTTTAACAACCTTGTGATATATAAACTATCCTTTCACATAATCAAATAGGAATTCTAATAGATTACGTAAATTCTTAAAAATAACACATTATTTGAAATGCTATATGCTAAGCATTGTTTTATGTACCTTATATTCATTGGAATTTTTTATCCTTAGAACAATTCTTAGAACTATTATTAAAGTGCCTGTTTTATAGATGAAAAAACTGAGGCAGTTAGAGGTTAAGAAACTCATTCAAGGTCAAGTTCTACAACTGAGACTTGAAACTTCAGGACTGTAGTTCTAAAGACTGAAATTTTATTGCTAAAATAAGCCATATATGACTATCAGGGTACTTCTTTGGAGTCATAAAGTGCTGCATGTAAAACATCAAACTTTAAAATAAAAATCACAATCCCATAAAATTATTTTTACAGCAGTACACATTTCAGTCTTGTTTTGATAAGTTGATGCACTTCACCTTGAAATTAAGAAAACAGTATATAAAGATGTCAAAGCTCTGTAAAACTTCCCATTATCCTGAGACACTTCTACAAAGGAAATACATAAAAGAGAAAACCGAGGCATGAAGAAACTGGAGGACTCCTCAAGGTCAACTGGAAATGCGAGTTCTGGAGCAAAGCTGAGAATAGAACTGAGCCACATGGTGAAGTTCTCAGGCAGCTCTTCCCACACATTCCTGCCACAGTAACTCACTTTGTAAACACAGTACTGCCACCACCAAGCTGACATGCCAAATGTTGGCACTTACTGACAGCACAGAAATGTGGAGACCAAATGAAGCCACTGATGAGATCATCTCAAGTGAAGCACAGACTTCCCAGAACCAAAGAATGCATGGTTTATTTTCAGGCAACCAGAATGTAGGAGACTGCCATTTTCTTGTAGCTGCATTTGCTCACATGAAACTTTCCTCTAAGCCATTTCACTTGTTAAGTCATGGTCTTTTAAAAATGGCCTTAAAATTAGGGTGATCCAGCTTGCTCACTTCCTACCAGATACTTCATATATTTAAACATTCTATTCTCCTTTTGTGGCTGTGTAGACTTTACATTTAAATTATGAAATATTTCTAACTTGCCAGAAGAATTCAGTATTTTTTTTGTCTGTACTAAAGACCACTTTCAGAAGCCTTCCATCATTCATTCTACAAAACTCTGACACCTCAATTCCACCTTCATTCAGTTTTTAGGTTCTGGGGTAACTAGGCATTAAGTTATATTATTTCTATGTTGAATCTATGATTTTAATCTTCAAAATTTTATTTTGATTTCCTGATGCCATTGCATATGATTTCCTTTTAACTATTGTTTAACTAAGAAAATGATTTGTTTTGTAATTCTTAGAAGAGAAGTTGCTTCCTCTGCGGATATACTTCCGACCTCCAGCCTCTGTACATCATTGGATTTACATGCCCCTTTATAATTGCACTTATCACACTGTCTTATAATTGCTTATTTACCTGTTATCTCCCCAACCAGACAAGAATTCCTCTTAGGAAAAGAACTGTGCATCATTCAGCACAATTCCACAAAGTCTGATGGATATGAAGAGCCTGATAACTGTTTTAAAATTAATGAGTGTTGGAGGCCATATATAAATTATGGGTTTGTTCAAGCATTAAGGCAGAGAAGCTCCTTCTCTGGGAACTCCTGGCTGAAATTCCCTGGTTCAAGAAAGCCCAGATCATACTGGTTCCCTGTCTTAGCTCACAGCCTTAGAATCAAACAACCTGAGCAAGGGGTGGGAGTGGGGGAGTGGGTATAACCTGCCAAACATGGAATGACCTACCTGTTTACTGCAAGACCCCTCATGCAGAAACAAGAACCAAAACTAGACTCCTCCACTGAAACCTTATCCCTGTATTCCCCCCCCCCTTAAATAAAGAATTAGGGCTTTTTTCAGTTGTTTTGTTCCAGTTCCTATCAGGGTTGTAAGACCCATCAGAAGCCCCACTATTTAAATCTAATCTTTGGCTTTGGCTTTTTTCTTATGATAATTTCAGACCTTTTCTTTTCCCAGGCAGCTCACACCTCCTAAGCAAGAATTTGCTCTGTAGGGGTGCTGGCCACCCCATCATAAATAAGTGAGGAAAATCACTTTTAGAACTCATAAATTCAGATTAATGGGGTTGTTGGTAAGCGTGATATTGTAAAGAGTTTGAATATAGAATATTTTATAAATGACAATTATATTTATGGAAGTGGACTCTATTTTTAAACACGGCAACAATTATAAGATAAAGCTAATGGATAATCATTAATAGCTGAGCAAATTGGTTTCTAACAAATTAAAATCATGTTCATAGCATATACACAGAGATACACTATTTTTCTGGACATCTATCTTTAAAAAGTCATTCATAGAGAAGATAGATATAGTAAAAGTATGTTATAGGCATGTATGAAATTGTCACAATAAACCCCACTATTTTGTGCATTTATATGTATTAATAGTTGTTTAAAAGCTATTCACTTTACTTATATTCCAAAACTATAATGATTGCTAATGAAGAAATCATTTAAATATTTTTATAGAAGAAGTATATAGTTCATACATGAAATTTTGAAACTGCTAGACAAAAACATAGAGAAATCACTTCAAGATATAGGCACATAGGCAGGCATAGTGGCACATGCCTATAATCCCAGTAGCTTGGGAGGCCAAGGCAGAAAGATCACAGGTTTGAAGGCAGCCTCAGCAACTTAGTAAGGCTCTAAGCAACTTAGCAAGACCCTGTTTCAAAATAAAAAAATAAAAAATCTGGGGATGTGGCTCAGTGGTTAAGCACCCTGGAGTTCGATCCCTGTAGAGGGAGAAAAAAAAAAAAAGAAATGCAGGCAATAACTTCCTAAATAGGCATCCTGTAGCTCAGGAAATAAAAGCAAGAATCAATATATGGGATGGCATCAAATCTTCTGTATAGCAAAGAAAACAATTGACAGAGCCAAGAGGCAGTCTACAGTAGTTTGTCAACTACTCTTCCAACAAAGGATTAATATTAAGAATATATAAAGAACTCAAAAAGCTTAACACCAGTAAAACAAATAACCAAATGAAAAAAAAAGGGCAAATGAATTAAACAGACACTTCTTAAAAGAAATATATGTGGCCAACAATTGTATGGAAAAAAATTTAATACCTTTGGCCATCATGGAAACACAAATCAAAACAAGACTGAGATTCTGTCTCACCCCAATAAAAATGACTGTCATCAAGTATACAAATAGCAAGAAATTCTTGTAAGGATGTGGGGAAAAAGGGACATTTGCATTGCTTTAGTTGGAATTTAAATTAATACAGTTACTATAGAAATCAATATGGAGGTTCCTCAAAAAATGAAGCATAGAAGCACCATACAACCCAGCTATAATATTCCTCAATCTACATCTGAAGAAATTAAAGTCATCATACTATAGATATAACCTGCATACCCATGTTTATTGCATCATAATTCACTATAGCCAAGTTATGGAATCAATCTAAGTGCCCACTGACAGATGAATAAAATTTGAAAAGGGGGTATATTTACACAATGAACTATTGTTCAGCCATAAATGAGAACAAAGGCAAGTCATTTGCAGGAAAATGGAAGGAACTTGGAAATCATGTTAAGCCAGACTCAAAAAGATAGGTATTGAATGTTGTCTCTCACACATGAAATCTAGAATAAGGAAAGATGACAGAAAAGTAGAATGGAGATCATCAGAGAAAAGGAAGGGAACAGAGAAGAGAGGAAGAGGAGAGTGATCAAATATGTCATGTACATGTATGCACTGACAGAATGAATCCCATTATTTTTAGAGTTAGTATGCACTAATATAATAAAAAACAAAGCTTAAGGAGCTCTATACAAACTTATTTCAACACCTTTCCTAAGAAAGAGAGTTTATTTGATTAAGACTATGCTCTTCTCCTTTGCAAGAAGTAGCAAAAAATATCTAGGTTTACTTAATGGAAATATGTCCATCAGAGTTGTGATAATTGTTCAGATAAAGAAAATACAATTGAGCAGTGTTTATAATGTAAAAATCTATTCTGTAGTGTTAAATTAAATATATATGTTAGATATTACAATGTTTTATATGCATGTATACATATTTTTAAAAGATAAACTGTTTCTTAGAGAAGAGGTATTATTGATTTTTACAAAAAGAATCTTAATATGTAAAGAATTGTTAACCTATTTTCTGTTATTCTGCATAGTCTAATATTGTGCTCTATATGATGAGCACATATTTATAAAATGAGAAGAAAGCAAAAGGTTATATAAATATAAGAGCGTTTGAATTCACAAAGGATTTTTAAAATTTATTGATGTCAGAGGTACATCTGTTTAGAATATCCAATTCTTTAATGTATAAAAATTCTATTAAGAGATTGAGGAAAATGAAAGAAAAAAAAACAGGCAAAATATAAAATAATCAACTCTATATTTAGTTTGAGGGTCATTAGGTCACTAGTGAAGTTGCCCAAGTATTTGAAGAGCTTTAACCTAACAAGTAAAATTGTGCTGTTCTAAAATAAAGTGTCATCCCATATTAAGTTAAGTTTCTTTCTGTGGGTGTGGGAATATTGCTATTCAGGGCACTAAGAGAAGAGTATACATACTTAAAGCTTCATGGAAGAGATAATTCACCTCACCTTCATGAATATTTATTTCACAAAATATATTTTTCATCTTTTCACTAAGTAAACAATTTAGTTACTATGTCTTCCAATTTACATATATTTTTCAGTGATAATGGTTATCAGCATATGAAAAAATAGATGGTGTCATCACATTATTTTACTTATATATTCAAAATAACCCATCAAAATGCTTATGAGCATATATAAAAGGAAAAATTAAAATATAAAACCTGTAAAAATGGAGAAAGAATTTAGATTTTTTTCATCCTTGAGAACAAAGGAAATTTAAGTAATGTGTTTTTGAAATCAGATAATATCATCCAATCTGATTTTCTTAATACCTATTCTAGTGAGGACATTTAACACATTTTGTATTATTTATTTGTCTTCTCTCCATATTTATTACATTTATACTTTAACCTACAATTACAATTTTTTTTTACATCTTTATATGTGCCCACAAACTGTTGCCATAGCATGTTTTAATAAGTCCAATGAATAAATAAAATGTGATTCTTACTTCTGCTGCCTCTACTCATCTGACTTTTTGCAATCACAACTGTTTTATTACTAATATTAATAATAATAATTGTTTTCTTCCTCACTTCCAAAAAGCAATAATAATATGAATGCTGCATAATATTTTTCAAAATATGGAAATGTACTTGAAATAAGTTAACAATTCAAATGTAATTTTAATGAACATTTCTTCAAAGTCTAAAATCTCTTGGACATAGGGTGAGCTATGTGTCAATTTAGAAACAATCATTTTCAGTCTTTCTTTATCCTCAAGAATCTGTGAATATAAAACCAATCCATCTCTTTGTTTTATGTTATGAAGACATATATCTTATCACTGTACAAAAAGAATATGACAGTAGTAAACTACATTTACTATTCATTGCATGTTATTAAACTTCTCAAATCCCATCCTTTCCCATAGAATCTTTCCTATTAAAACTTCATTATTCATTGATGTCATTCAAGTAACAGTTTAAGTATGAATATATATATATATATATATATATATATATAGAGAGAGAGAGAGAGAGAGAGAGAGAGACATATATATATATGTGTGTGTGTATATTTACATATATATTTCTGTAAGATTTCATTAGAATTTAGAGCTAGAGCATGAGAAGTCTTTCCTATCTCTAATATTAGAGTTCTTCTTAACATAGCTCCTATAAATTTATTCTATTTACATATTTATGAATTCTTCATGTAGAACCATAGTTTCTTTCTAAATTATGTGAACACAGTTTTAAAGTTTTATTTCATTTTTTGTTGTTCTTCCTCTGCTACACCTAAAAGGCAGAGACAGTACATAGTATTTCTGTATTAATTAAGCAACTCTACCCACTTGGGAGCTGATTAACATGAGCTGCCTACATGCAGGTATTTGCCTAACTCAGAAGGAGAGTTTACATCAACAGAACAGCTTCATTTCTGCCATATCAGGAATCCTGCCATTTGGGTGAATGGACCAGTGAGTACTGGAACAATGGAATTAGCTGGTGACAAGCTTTGGCTGCCTCTGGTAAAGGGCTCTTAGATAAATGCTTAGGTGCCTTCAGTTCAGCAGTGTCCTCTGAAGAGGAGAGAAGTTATGACAACTGATTCTTTCCAGTGTCAGTCAACAATTTTTGCAGCTATCCTCAAAACCAGGATTGTGTATAATAATCTACTAATAAGATCCATATTCTGAACCATAAAAAAATAAATTATCTCTCTCCTCTTTCACAATTCAAATGCTTTCTGTGACATAAACAGTAGTTTACACATTATAACCATAAAAATAATTTTAGTAAAGGTAAATAACACACCAACTTGTATTAAATAGTATTTCCCTTCTATCTTAATAGCAATTTTTTAAAAATGGTAATTATTCATCACCTTTTGTAATTCTTGTGAGCTATCTAAATTGTATGTAGAAAGGAAGACAAAATTGAGGAGGCCTCACAGACCCACCACACATACCATGGATGGCAGCTTTAAGGCTTCAGATTACAGAGATTTGTTGGAAGTCAGTTCATAAAGTAGCTGTAGGCAGACACACCAAACTCTGGCATCCAAATATCTATCACCGGGCAAAATGAAAGCTGAGGCATTTTGTGACCTGTAGCTAAAATTATGAATTGATAGTGTCAAAAAATAATGTTAAAACAAATTTAAAGATCTAATTTACTTTTTTTTCTCCAGTTCTAGAATTAGGAAACACCTCATTCTATATAAAACTCATATCCTTCATTCGCCAGACATGACAGAATATTTGGTTTTGTTTAGCTAGTATCAAAACAAAAAGTGAAAAGGAGAAAAGTGAATTGGTTAATATCAGGTTACAAGAAGTCACTTTTCTGGTAAGAGTTAAAGCAGAGGTAACTTCCTTACTGAAGTAACTCTGGTAGATGAGACTCTTTCTGTTTGGTTGTTGTGAATCTCCCTTTTCCAGGAAAAGCTGGTTTGCTGGAAGATCTACCTGCTTCCTTCCTCTTAGCATAAGTGACTCCATTTTGTTTCAGTCTGGTTCACTGAAGTCCAGTGAAGGATGCTAGTCCCTAAAAATAAACTTTGTTTCACAAGAGTGAGCCTATAAGGTTGTCAAATGCTTAGACTTCCTTTCCTTTTCACTAGCAAAATTGTAGCAGTCAGGCATTAGCACTCAGCCAGAGATCAAAGATTTCTGTATTGGGGAAATTCAATAGGAACAGAGAAAAGATCTTCTCATATCTGTTTCTGTCTACCAAAAAGGAAACCTGTTTGTTACAACGCCTCACTCAGGTGCCTGATCTCTTTTTTAGTGTCTCAGATCTAAACCTAAGAAAGACTAAGAATAACTATTTGAGAAAAGCTTTTGACTTAAGAAAGAACTGAGAATAGTAGAAAAAAATAATGAAAGTAATGGAGGAACAAAAGAAAACTGTTGAGTTAGCCTCAGGGGAATGAGAAAGATATTTCATCCACAAAATAAGAACAAGCTAGTGTGTGTCTTAATTTCTACTTCTGTGTAATATATTATTACAAACTTGTGGCTAAAAGCAATATCCAATAATCAAGGCCTGCTTAAGGTCACACAAGGATGCAGTCAGCTGTTGACAGAGCTGGGTTCTCATCAGATGCTCAGGCTCCTCTTCCAAGGCCATGGTTTGGTGGGAGTATTTACTTCCTTGTGGTTGTAGGACTCAGATCCATGATTTTCTGCTAGCTATGGGACAGAAACTTTATTTTTTGGAGGTCACCCACAGTTCCTTGTCAGGTGGCCTCCATAAGCAGATCACAACATGAATGCTACTTTCCTCCAGGGCAGCAAAAGCACAACCCTCTAACTTCTAACACTGATCTAGGAAGAGCTCAATGATATGTCAGATCTACCCAGCACATTCTCCTCTTTTATTAACTCAAAGTCTAATGATTAGTAGACTTAGATATATGTACAAAATCTTTTTCTCACACAGAATGTAATATAATCAAGGGAATAAATAACATTATAGAATCCTCTCACAATCAAAAGGGGGTAATTATATAAGGTGTACAAGAAGAGCCAGGGAACAATGATACCATATTAGAATTCTGCCTACCATGTACTGGAAAAGAAAAAAAATCAGACAAAAAAATAATTATACCATAACATAATTGATTAAAAATAGCAGTGGAAGCTTTCAAAGATAATGTTAAAGAAATAAAATAGGCAGAATGAGAAAGTGAAAAAAGCAAGAATTAAGAAACTTAGAGAAATTATTTAGAAATTCAGCATACAAGAAATGACAATTCTATAGAAAATTCAGAGGAGAAAAGTATTAAAGGAATTGAGAATTTGCCTGAAATAAAAATAGATATGTCTAATATAAAAGGCCTTTTTAGTATTCAGCACAAAGAATGAAGACAGATCCACACTAAAACTCATCATTATAAGATGTTAGTATAGGAAATAGAAATTTCTAATCTCAATAGATTTTAAAGGAGCTAGTCATGAACAGGAGCAGGAATATTTCTTACTAAAATACTAAATGACATTGGAGCAAGTTCTTTACAATTCTGAGGAACAGTGCCTTTTAAACTGAAACCAGCCAAATTATTCTTCCATGTGAGGATGGGGATGTGTGGAGGCACTATCATGCATGCCTGTTTCTGAGCAGGCCCCCCGCCAGGACCCCTTCTTTGGAGGTCATGGAAACATTGCTCATTCAACTTATGAATAAATCCCAAAAGGGAAAGACTGTATTCAGTAAATCTGGGATCAAGACAGGAAGACAACAAAGAGAGAGAAAAGTGACAGCTTTCAACCTGCTGGAAGTAGTTCAGAACACAAAAGGAAGATCAACAGCTACAGAGGGGAAATTATAAATTAAAGATATTGTCTTAGCAAATCTGGCATGTGAAAAGGTGGGCACTTACTATACAACATAAAAGCTTTATAAGGAAGTGTTTTCCAGGCAGAGCATTATTTTGGCTCTGAAAGAGCTGTTTTTGCACAAGCATAATTATTTAAGTAACATCCATTGACTTTACTCCAGTGTTTGGAGGGACAAACTGGGATAAACGGGTGTGTGGGGAGGCCTAAAAATTTATCTCTTCATTTTTATTAAAGAAGGTAAAATGGTAGCATTTAAAAATCATCAATCAAGAAATAGTCCTAGAAAAAAAAAAAAAATATATATATATATATATATATATCAGAATAACAAGTGAATTACAGCTTTGCTTTTGAGGAATAGGACCTAGATGAAAAAAAAGTTCTTTCTCATTGTTAGTCTTATGATGCTATTTGACTTCTTATAATAATGTGCTTGTATTCTTAAATTTCAAACTTTTTAACCATACAGAAGCTGTTTGAGGTTAGAACTGAATTATCTCAAAGGATATTCTCACAACAAAACACTGCTACAATATTTTCTTAAACACAGAAAGCTAATGCAAAGGTAAAATTAAATTACCAACTTGATTGGATTAAGATATGCCAAGGATTAAGAGGAATATGGGTCTGTCAATCAGGGTATGTCTAGGAATGATTGTCATGTGAGAGGAATGATTGTCATGTGAGACAGCCAACTGAAATGCAGACCCTCCCTAAACCTGGGCAGCACTAACCAATAGAATGATGGCTTGGATGTAATAAAAGTTGGAAGAGCAAGGAAGTAGCAGCAGTGTAAGTTTGATTCTTCTTGAATGAGCTGTTGGTTGCTGCTGGGATCATATGAAGATACTGGACTTTCACTTCTTTACTCTTCCAAAGTGGACTCTGCCAGTACTGATTCTCCAGAAATGTGTCTCAGACTAGGATAGCCCTGTTGAGCCCTCTTGTTCTGGGCCTTCAGCCTCTTGGACTGCACAGCTACTGGTTCTTCCAGCTCTCCATCCTGCAGATGGCCATTGTGGACTATCCAGCTTTTGGTCAGTAAGCCAACCTAATAAGGCCCCGTTTTAAAATTATACTTCCTATTGATTCTGTTCCTCTTGAGAACCCTGACTAATACAGCTAACATAAAATTTTAATACAGACTTTTAAAAGGAATGTCTTTATCTACATTTTCAATCCCAAAAACTGAACATTCTTGAATTCTTATTTTTCCTAGTGCTAATTATTGACTAAATTATTACTTTAAAGGCATATATCCTTATTAACTATATAAGATAAAACCATTATTTGTGTTACTTTGGAGGTATAAAAGCATTATAATATATCAGTTATCCTTCCATAAATCCTGTGATGAAAGCAAAATAAATATTAATTAAATATTTGATGTTGATGTTAAATATTAATTCTATTTAGCCAGGCATAGTGGTATATACCTGTAATCCCAGTGATTTAGCAGAGTGAGATAGGAGATTGCAGGTTTAAGGCTAGCCTCTGCAAGGCCCCATCTCAAATTAAAATAAAAAGGTCTGCAGATGTAAATCAGTTGTAAAGCACCCCGGGTTCATTCCCAATTTCTGTTTAAAAAAATTTAAGAAACTAAGGTTTATAAAATTAAGTATTTAAAACTGTGTTTTTTTAGAACCAATATTCATGGTGCCTTTCTTATCACACTGTGCTTTTTCCTATATATTAGTACATAATGTTTTTATCTTACTTTGGAATTTCCAAATTGTCCCCTTTTAGTACTAATGTATTTTTGCTTATGTAATTGATAGAGTTTTTATTTCAAATGCAGCAATGTGTATCCACCTACTGATAATATTGTAATTTTCTTGTTTTCACACACCCATGGATAGGAAACATATTTAAATATATATACATATATATATGTATATATATATTTACATATATATATTTAAGATAGCATTGTTGATATATATATGTTACACAAACACACTCACATACCATATATATAAGTATAATATAAGTATAACTTATATATATGTAAATATATATATATATATATATATATTTGTCTCTTATACACATCTTACCC
>NW_025999842.1:75581-151049 GCF_001458135.2 Marmota marmota marmota | reverse complement strand
TATATATATATATATTTATATTTTTAATATACCTCTGGCAATAATTTCTGCCTAGTGTATCAGTTATTTCCAAGGGTGCTGAGAAAAGTGAAATATGCCAACATAGGCATCTTTTGTGTAGTTGATTGTTTAGAAAACAAGCAAATATTAATTACAAATTTCAAAGACCCAAATGCAATCTAAAAAACTTAAACTGCATGTTTGACAGTCATGTATGTATTGTGTAGCAAAAGAAAGTATCAAACATAGTACCTGGTACAAAACATAATGCCTGTCCTAAAAAACTTTCTGGTGAAGAAGACCGAATCATGAGTTAAATACTGCTCTGGGGTGAGAGAGGTGACAATTGGTGCTAGAGCAGCTGAACAAAACTTTCATGTTAGGAATATGAAAATCATCTTCCTAGAAGTGGCATGTGCTAAATTTTGAAGAAGTAAGTTATCTGAATTCCAAATTGGGTGGAAGAGAACAGAGTGGATAACCCTTAAGAGTCTGCTTAGTCAATACTTCAAAAAGCCAACCAACATGGAACATAGAACTGACAACACTTATGGCAATAGTATTTTTTTTACTTTGTTTTTAAATAATACATACTCCTTATGGAGGAAGCTTGAGGCTAGTACAGTTGCTCAAAAAGTTGAGGAAGAATTTAGGCCCTTTTAGTTTCCTGCTCCACCAATCATAGCCCTTGGCTTTTTGCTGTGTTTTGCAAAAGATGGGTGTTAAATCTCCAGGCATCATTTCCCATCTTAGGCACAAACCAAAAGTACAGTAGAAGGTGGGGGGGGGGGACATGATGGAAAAAAGAACATTCCTTTCCACCTGTCTTTATTATAAGAATAATAGCTTTTCCCAAAGTCCTATTCAGTAGATTATGGCTCTTTTAACATAGACCAAAACTTGATCACATAGCTATCTTTAAAGAAAAGCAAATCTAAGGAAATGAGTGTTTTTAACTTGGCCCATTGTCTCCCCCAAATAAAAATAAGGTAGTACTAGTGGAAAGGAGGACAGACATTGTCTTGGAAACTAGCATCAGGATTGGATGTGTTTTTCCCTATGCCTTTCACTAAGTGCAAATAAAAACTTTGGACAATGTATATAAATCAAATACAAGATTCTGAAAGGTGAAGAGAAGGCAGACTTGCTGGGGACCCGGGAACTTCGGGAACAATATGGTATGAGTCCTCTGGGTTTGAGTTTTGCCTCACATATCACAAACTTGGAGCTAAAGGAGTTTGCAAACCAAAAATGCCAAAAGCAGACCAAAAAGAAAAAAAAAAAAACAAAAGTAAAATAAATTTGTCAAAGGATGAAGAAAGGAGCAAACTACCAAGATAAAACTTATATGAAAACTACTGTACTTCAGCTAAATAGCAAGATGGGTTATCCGTACCTGCATGCCAGCAAAGTCGTATAGAAAGCCAGGATTTCCACCCTTGTTAAACTGTGAGGAGGTACTACCAATCTCCTGCTGGAGAATATTGTCACTACAGAATAGGAAAAGGAGTAAGAATTCAGGTGAGAGGGAAGGTGGAAATTGTATAGTAAAATGCATTAAGATAAGAGAAGCAGGTTGTAGTGTTCTACAGCACTGTAGTGTGATGATAGTCACAACAACTCATTATACATTATATAAAGAACTAGAAGAGAGGAAATCAAAGGTTCCCAACAAAATCATCATAAAAGTTTAAGGAGATAGAAATAATTACACTTATTTGATCATAGCACAATGCAAATATGTATCAAATTATCACACTGAATCTCATAAATATATGTAATTATTGTTTTCAAAAAAAATACAAGGTGATATGAAGAGAGTCAATAGGGAGCTAAAACTTGTATTCCTGCTGCAGTACATCCCCTCAGTTTCCCCCATGTCCCTATCAACAGGGGAAACCATAAGGAAATCCTGGATTTTCAGTATCATTCTGCTGAGCTAGTGTGGAAGGGTCTTGTGGAGAGCACAGATGTGCATCATCCCCTAGGGGAAACAAGACCATGTGCCACAGGGTTAATGACAGCTACTTGATGAGCTAGAACTCCTGTACCCACCTGGAAATAAGGAGGGGCACCCTCTTTCTGCTGGGTATCCACTGAGGCCAGAAGGAACGGAACTTTTGCCTCCACCTAGTAGAAATGAGAGTGCCCCTCCCACTCTACCCTGCTGGTTGGTATCATAGACACCTAACAAGTTGTAAATAAGATCCAGTGTCTTATAACTTAAAAATGCCCAGATTTCAATTTTTAAAAATTGCTCATTAACAAGAACCAGATAGATGTCAAACTGAATTTTTAAAGATAATCAAAAGATGCCAGTACTATTGTCAAGAATTCCTAATAGGAAAAGGATAGTTTTTTCAATAAATGGCATTGGGAAAACTACATATACACATTTAAAAAAGAGTGAAATTTGACCCTTATAAAATTTATAAAAATAAACTTAAATGTATTAAATATTTCAAGTAAGACTTGAAATTGTAAAACTTTTAGAAAAAAAAAAATCATAGGTGGAAAGTTCCATGACATTGTTCTGGGAAAAAATGATTTCTTATATAGGACTCCAAAAGCACCAGCAAAAAAATAAAAAAAAAATCCAAAATGAGATTATACCAAACTAAGAACATGTTAAGCACAGGAAAAGAAGCAATCGGATTAAGAGACATCCTATGAAATAAGAAAAAAATATTTTCAAGTCATAGTTTGATCAACTCAATATTAAAAAAAAAACACAAGTAACTCAATAGCAAGAAAACTGATTTTAAAATTGAACAAAAATCTGAATAGACATTTTAAAAAGAGACATACAAGTAACCAACAAGTATGTGGGGGGGAAAATTTCCATATCACTAATTATCTGGAAAATTCAAATTAAAATCAAAATGGGATATTACCTTACACTTGTTACAATAACTATGAATAAAAAGAAAAGAAGAATTGTTGATATGTGGAGAAAAGGGAAACATGAACCCTATTAGTAGAAATATAAATTAGTACATGATGGAAAACATTTTGAAATTTCTCAAAAAAATAAATATAGAATGACCACATAATCCAGTGATCCCACTAATATCTACATAGCCAAAGTAAGTAAAATCAGTGTGAGGATACCTGTGAGGACACATAAGAATTCAACATCACAATCGAACAAGATATAATCAGTACGTATAGAACATTCCAGCCAACAGCAGCAGAACACATGCTCTCTTTAAATATCCATGGAATGGAGCATGAAGGCCATAAAATATCTTCACAAATTTTTGAGAAAAAAAATATGTTCTCTGACTCAGATTGGAAAGGTAACAAGAAAATCTCCCCAAAGTTGGAAATTCTGGAAAATTGAAGAAATTATCGCTCAGTTCCCATTTTGCCATAAACTCTTTTGTCCAGGAAAATAATATCTATATAAATAATTACTACAAATACCAACACTAATGAACTTAATCCCAAGTTACATTTGAAGAGAGTTAGAAAATATCTAGTAAGCCTTTAGTGGTCTAACTGCAGGACAATGGATGTGAATAGATTTTGCTCTTCACATTTATACCACTGCCTTGTGCTTATGTTCCCTTTATTCCCAATTGATTATAAGTTCTCTGGAGGACTTATCTTTCTCCTTTTCATCAGTATCCTAAATATAGTAATTATTCAAAAATTATAATTGAGTTAAATTTTTAATTATTTCACCATGTAGTTTATAGACATTCATTTATGAATAAACCAACTTAAAATTTACCTCCAAAGCAAAGCACTGCTGTAAATATTTAATAAATTACTTTATACCATTTTTTTCATAAAGGGAACACATATGAAATGAGACAATATCAGGCACATTCAGGGTTGTATGACCACAGACACATATATGAAATAATGGAAAATCAGAACAAAAGAAAAGAAGCCAATAAATGTGCTAAACATAGACATTTATAATTAAACTGTAATCTTTTTGACAGTCTGGTCACACATACACCCACATAAATATGGTCAGTCAACCATATTTTATCATTTAAAACAAGTTTTATCACTGACTTTATATTTAATATGAACAAATCAAATGATGTAACTGCTAAATAACTTTCTTTTATGGGGGGAGGGTCGGAGGGGGAATTACTGGAAATTGAACTCAGGGGCACTGGTACACTGAGCCACATCCCAGCCCTATTTTGTATTTTTTTTTTTTAGAGTTAGGGTCTCACTGAGTTGCTTAGCATCTTGCATTTGCTGAGGCTGGCTTTGAATTCCAATCTTCCTGCCTCAGTCTCCAGACCTGCTGGGATTACTGGTATGCACCACTGTGCCTGGCTAAAATCTGAAACTTTTCAATTGAACAGAATTAATTGGGCCACTTCAAGTTCAAGTGTATGGCCTGCTTTTCATAAAAATACTAAGCCTCATATATAAATGGGGCTGTATTTCTTATCCAATACTGATGGGTAACTAAGGCTGTCATTACTGTAATAGTTGTCTACACAATTTCTAAAAATTCTGACCCATTTGTATTTAGGAAGGTATGGATTCCCATTGATAGTATGTTTTAGGGAAAAGGGTATTCAAAGAAACATGACTATAAAAAAGAGTTTCTTTTTAAAATTAAAATGGTAAAGTTATACAAATTAGTCAAGAAAGAAGGTGGATAAATCTCTTCCAATAATTCTTAGAAGAATACATAAGATAAATTATTTTTGAAATGATAACTCCATTTTTGTATGACTTATGCTGTATAACAGAGAACGCTTGTCTTCATTTTAAAAGTTAGGTGTTTTGAAAAAGGTAAGTTTACCTGCAATTATGGAGAGTAACATGGCTTTGAATATTAACAATAACAAAAATGTGGTTCTGAGACATTCAGGGCTCACATTCCAATCCTGGCACCATGAAGGGCAACTCTGGTTGTCACAGAAACATTGATCAAATGAATGACATGAAATCTCAAACACTCGATCTGTGTGACAGAGTGGCATAGAGTTCATTTTCACTTCATTAAGTCTGATTTTCAAGTTTGGCCTCTGGAATAACCAAGTTAAGAGACTAGGGCCTCTGGGTGAACATTATTATTTATGCCTTGATGATAAAGAAATGTTAAATCATGTCTCTCAAAATGAATAATATGAAAAAGAGACAATTGTGAAGATAAGTAGCTTTATGAGTTATTGCTTTTCATACCATTTTTAAAGGGAAACACTCAAGAAAAAGACTCAAGTAGTTGGCATTTAACTTCAACAAAATCATGATTCTTGACATTTTATTACTGAGAAACTCTGAAACTAGGATAACCATTCTCTGGTAAAAGAGTTATGTTCCTTTATGAAGCTCTGGAGATAAATTCTCAGGGTTCTCTAAGATTTGTGAGATATTTGGGGAAGTATGTAAGTAAAGCAATATTTTTCTTGTGTATCTTTGAAATACTCAGAAGAAATATGCCTAATAAGGTTCCTTTTGATGTATAAGCAAAATATTTAAAAAATGCATCAGAAAAACAATATACACTCATGAAACTCTTTTAAGAGAAAGGGTTTCTGAAGAAGCATGTAACTACAGAATTTCTTCCATCTACTTTCTTGGGAAAATTGCTTCATGCACTGCTGACATATTGATGAGATAATATGAAGGGAGACAAAACAAAATGACTTATTGCATTTGATAAAATTCACAGAAATAACTGAATTCAGAGACAAGACACTTAAAAATTCAAAGCAATCTAGCTTGATGGGAAAGACTGGTTTGCAAAAGTCACTTAACAACCCCATAACTAGAGTGCCTCATCTAGAAGTAATCATAATGATTGCTAATACTGATTTTGTCCTTGCTGTGTTGGATGGTTTATCCAGCTTCTTCCTTTTCTAGTTTAGTGAAATTTGTCATATTTATTACCAACAATCTTTAATTTTTACAGTAGCATAGTTAAGGGGTTTAAACAGGATGTTACTGAGCATTTAGTGTAGTTCCTGTTATATAACAAGGATTTTATAAATGCTTTTTACTGTTTTTAACCTCTCAATCATATCCTAGAGATAAAGTATTATTTGAGGATGGGAATCACAGTGAAGTCATGAACTAGGTGAGAAGCCAGAATCATCATACCGTTACATAAATTGTGTAAACTGGCTGACAAGTTTGGCAGACTATATTTGGCTCATGGAATGTTTTCATTCTCATATTTTGAATTATTTCGTAATGTATAAAAATGGACTTCACAAACATTTCAACATTTAGCTTTCTTTAAAAATGTGAAATATTCCATAACACTGGGCCTGCCAACCTAAATGGCAACCCTCAGGGTCAAGTCAGAGCTGCTCATCTCATTAAAGGTTCTTAAGTTTTGTTCATGCAAAATCATGAACAACATAATCATTTCTCTTAAATTTTATTCTCAGAACTTAGCAATCCTAGTGATGCCCTCCTTTTGTCAGAAACCCTTGACAGAACTACCCAAGTGAAATGAAAGCTGTTTCTTAGCACTGGTCATTTGTTTGGATATCATATTCTATTGACCCTCTCTGGGCCTATTTCCTCTGCAAATGGAAAATAATAAGGCATACAAGCATATGTGCATACTTGCATACACATTTTAAACAGTGGGATGCTATACTTAATGAATTCTAAATATAAATGCTAATGAGTCCCAAAATATCATGCTTTCTAAATGTGCCCAACTTGGATGTCTTAGTAAATGATTTATAATGATTAAAAAATATTCACAATTCTTTCTTCATTTGAAGGAAATATTCCCCTTTTATAGTTTTAAATTCATATAAGTACTTCCTAAGATAACTGATATAGAATTATATGCTCTTTATAAAAAATAGACTATAATTTAGTGTGAGCATGCATCTTGAATGAATAAAGTAATCCTTAGCCTATGTAATATTTTCTATTTGAGAAATACATTAACTAATTTTATTAAACTTAAGTTTTACATTAAGGAATCAGCCATTAAACAGCACACATATTTACACCAAGGTAGACACAGAAGAAATGGATCCAAATTACTCAGGATAATGGCAGCTTATTATGTAAGCAGAGCACATTGGAACCTACTTAAAAGCAGGCACACAGCCCAGTGAGACAGAATATACCAATCTTTACTAATACCTTTGAAAAATACGGTACACAAAAATCCAGAGATATATTATTGCACTTAAGTTTACCCATCTTTGACATTCTTTTTAATAGGTGAAGTCTCTAACAATGTGAAATGATGATAGAGTTTAAAGAAAGTTTTTTAAAATATTTATTCTTTTAAAATATTTATAGTTCTATCTGAATTAATATGTTATGCACATTTCTAATCATTGTGTAGACACAACTACAGAAATAATTGGGCACAGTAATTAAGAATAATTGTTAGTCTATTGCTCCTTCAACTATGGTTATGGGAAGCCACCTTGAATGAACACCTTCAAGTCCCTAAGCAGGGGGCTCTGACCAATTACTACATTTAATAGTGACTAGGGCATGTCCCAGCTTGGATAGCAAGGCATGGCTTCAGGTGTAGATGTACCCGCTGAGTTGAGTTACACTATACTATTCCTTTGTAATGCTACCCCTGCCTCATTTGAATGGCTTCTTCCCAGTAAAAGGGTTCACTGTGCTCTTCTCTTTTTTGCCTGCCTTACCTCCTCTCCTTTGTGGGAGCTGGGTCAGAGGAGCCATCACAGAACCCAAAGAAAAATGTATTTCTCTGTCTCTGTGTGATTATTTCATGCTAGCCCAGTTCACCTGGAGTGACCCTGACTGGTTTAGTCGTGTGTTGCAACATGTGGTGGTTAAATTTTTGTGTCAACAGGACTATAGGGAGCCCAGATATTTGGTCAGACATTATTCTGGGTATGTCTGTAAGGGTACTTCTGGATGATATTAACATTTCAAATGATAAGTAAAGCAGAATGCCCTCCCTAATATGGGTGGGCCTCATCCAATCAACTGAAGCCCAGATTAGACAAAAATTAGAGGGTACCTAGGCTTAAGCTGGGACATTGGTCTTCTGTTTTCCAATTGGAACTTATACCATGGATTCTATGGTTCCCAGGTCTCTTGACCTGAATGGGCACTCCTAAGGTTTTAGATTATTCACTGAAGATCTTAGAACTTCTCAGAATACATTATTATATAAATCAATCCCTTTTTAAAAAAATGTGTGTGTGTATGCATGCTTATTTATATTATATACAATGTTTCTCAGTTTACAATGAGATAACATCACAATTAACCCACTGTAACGGTCTGGATATCTGATATTCCCCATAAAGCTCACATGTGAGATGATGCAAGAAGGTTCAAAGGAGAAACAATTTTGTTGTGAGAGTCTTAACCCAATCAACAAATTAATCCCCTTATAGATTTAATGAGTGGTAGGGTATGGCTTGAGGAGGTGGAAATTGGGGGTGTGACTTGGGGATATATATTTGTATCTGGTGAGTGGAGCCCCTCTCTCTGCTTCCTGATCACCATGTGAGCTGCTTCCCTCTGCCACACTCTTCCACCATGATGTTCTGCCTCACCTGAAGCCTGCCCCAAGGAATGGAGTCAGCCTTTTATGGACTAAAACCTAAAACTAGAAGCCTCCAAAGAAACTTTTCCTTCTCTAAAATTGTTTCTGATCGGGATCTTTTAGTCACAGCAGTGGAAAAGCTGACTAAAGCACCTATCAAAGTGGAAAAAATCCTAAATCTAGGTTGCATTTAATATACCTAACCTACTAAATACATAGTTTAGCCTAGCCTACTTTAAACTACTTAGAATACTTACATTAGCCCACAGTTGAGCATAATTATCTAATGCAATACCTGTTTTATAATAACCTATAGAATTTATAACAACCTATGTCATGTAATTTATTGAATACCAGTATCTGGAAAACACTACCAACATTATATAATACAAATCATTGTTTATTTACCCTTGTTATTGAGTGGTTAATTAGGAGCTGTGATGTGGCTTTCCCTACCCAACACCATGAAAGAGTCTTGTATCACATGCTACTAGCCTGAGAAAACATCAAAATTCAAAACTGAAAGCACAGTTTCTTTGAATGTGTATTGCTTCCACAGTATTATGGATTTGAAAACTTTTAAATTAATCATTGAAAATCTGACTACCTGTAAAAGTGTATGCTTTAAATATATATATATATATATATATATATATATATATATAGTTCTGTTTCTCTAAAGAATCATGACTTATGCTCAAACTTCTTTAAGAGTTGCATAAAATAAAATAAAATAAAAATTCCCTTACACTGAAACCTGGCAAAATTATTGTAGACTTTCCTATCTTTCCAAGGTATAAGTGGAGGCAACAACATTCTGAACCAAACAACAAAGAGCATCAGAATGAAGTCAATTCTATGCATATGTAAAATGGGTTGCCAAGGTTAGAGACACAGTCTTTACCTATGTTTTGTGCTCTTTGTATTCTGTAAATATCTATTTTTTTTGGAAAACAATGAATGAGTCCTCAAAGATGCTGCCAAAAAAGACTACATGAACTATACTTGTGACTCCTAAAAAAATATAACTATTGCTCATTTTATAATAGAAGGTAAATTTGTGGAGATATAATCCCTCATATCCATGCTTTTGACCAAAAATTTAAAACTAATTTTAAAGATCATTTACCTGGAAGGAACAGAGTCTGATCTGTTTTGACAATTTCTAGAGTTGGATAATTCTATTCCCAAAGTTCCTTGTGCTCCTACCCCTTGTTGTGAGGTACTCTGTCATCTCCCAAATATATATTAGCCCTTGGTTTCTCTAACTCTCATAAATAAGGCATTTTATTTATACACACACAGAGACCACACACACACACACACACACACACACATACTTTATATATATTAAATTAAAATTGAAATTATATATATATAATTTCAATTTTAATTTTTCAAAGTATTAAAAAACCATTAGGCAAATATTGTATAAAAATAGATAAATAAATTAAATATCCTATATAACATATATATATAATACATATTTGCCCAATACTAATTTAATGCTCTGAAACATTATTTACCTCCTAAGATTAATTTGAAGCCACCATTTCTCAAACCTGATCAGTCAGACCACTATGATGCTACTTCTCTTAAAACCCATGCTTTCTTTGTGAGTATAAATATGTAACAATGAATTCCACTAATATGCATAGTTATAATACACCAAAAAAATTTTAAGTATAAAGAAAACATCCACACTCCCATTTTGTATCCCATGGTTTGGATTAATCTTCCTTCATAAACCAAATTTTTAGAACTCAGTATACCTGTGTAATGCCCTCACTTAGCATCAGGTACTCCAACAAATTATTTGTAAAACAGTACAGAGAAATTTTCCATTTTACATAGATGACTACATGAATTCATTTTCAAGTAATTCCATTATTTGGATACTTTCATCATTCAGATTTCCAGATAAGTAATTTACTGGAGGTCTGTGTGGGTTTCCTCATGAGCTGCATAATTTCATTGCCCCGCCTCTTCTCTTCTTTAAAGTCTCTCCAAATCACCTTTGAAACTGCTATTTGAATATACCCAAAGAAAATCCCAAAATAACTGTTTGAGTAATCATATTGTTGTTTGCAGTGTTTTAGTTGCTGTTCTGAAATTGTTGCATTATTAATATGAGAAAAAAAATGAAAATAAAAATTTCAGAACAGTCTATCAACCTCAGGATCCTTGAAAGTCAGGTTTTTCATCATGGGAGAAGACAGAAAAGAGGGAAAAGGTAAGAACTCTGGCTGGACATGGTGGCACTTGCCTGTAATCACAGTGACTCGGGTCTGAGGCAGGGGGATTACAAATTCGAGGTCAGCCTTAGCAAAGTAGTGAGGCCCTAAGCATCTTGTTAAGAGACTGTCTTAAAAGAAAAAATAAAAAAGGGCTGGGGATATAGCTCAGTGGAGTCCCACTGGGTTCAATACCTAGTTTAAAAAAAAAGAAAAAATTTACTCAGAATGTGGATTTAAAATATAAGTATGAACTCATGAATATTTTCACCCTTATTTTAGTTCAATAAATCTCCAGAAACAATGACTAAGGAAAGAGCCCTCCTAGTATACAGATAGTTGTCTTCAAATGCTTTGCCCCATGGAAAGGAATTAGGCTTCCTTGGGAATATGGATGATTCTACCTCTATCTAGCATGGGAAATGTGTAAGATACACTTAGAATGCATAGTCATGCCAGACAGTAAGATGGAACAATAGGAATATCAATAGGAATAACACCTTCAAAGTTTTGTAGCAGAGTAACAGAAGAAATACAACAGTGTAACATTGTCAAGGCACCTTTCTGTGAATGGTTTTCTATAGTACTATAAAGGGTAGTCCAGTAAGTTTTACCAGCTCAGCACCAGTGACTTCTCTGCCATTCAGCAAACCTATGGCCTCCAATGAAGTCCACATTTCAGTTGTCTGGCTCTTTCTTGGATATCAGTTTCAGCCCTGGAGATGGTGATTTGATGCTTTTATCTACTCTTCCTGTACTTTCCAGAGTCCTAAAAGAGTATACTTCTTACAATTCAATTTCTTATTATTCCAATGTCCTTTTATAGTTAATAATGATTTGTATTAGTATTTTCTTGTTCAAATTACTGTGTGTTTACTGTCTCCTGATTGGGCCCCAGGATGAAGCGAATGGCAGTATGAATGGGACCAGATTAGTCATGAGTTGATAACTGTTGGGACTGGTGAGAGCCACAAATGGCTTGATTATACTCTTCTGCTTTTGTGTATATTCAAAATTATCCATAATAGAAAGAGAGCTAAAAGCAGTTTTCATATTTTTTTTCTGTGATTCAAAATGAATATTTATACTGAATCATAGGGAAAAAAAGACTTTTTAAGAGTTCTACTCAAGTTTTGCCTAGCAAGTGAGTTTGTTCCAAATTTACTTTTTTTAAAAAACCTTTAGTTTTAGCATATATATATATATATATATATATATATATATATATTAGTATTAGTATTATAGAGAGGTAAGGCAAACCTAAATGCACACATATAGTAACTACATTATTCAGAGGTCCAGGAGAGAACAAGCTTCACATTCAGAGTCATTCATGGAAGGTTTAATGAAGGGAACATTTATGAAGGTATAGGCATTGCAAGGATATTTACAGTAGAGCTGTTGTCACCCAAAGACCCATAGATATGAGGGTCAGGATCTGTTACTAGAAACTTGAGAACAGTCTGAGGTGACACTATGGAAGTCTCTGATTCACTCACTCTCGTTTTAGGTTTTCTGATGAACCTAACTGGAATCAAGGTGGCAAAGGGCTATTGATGTGGTCCACACAGAGCAGCCTGACAGGCAGAGATCAGAGTGGCATTTGACAGAGAAGATGTCTGGAGGGTCCCAGAGAAGCTAAGTCACAGAAGCACAAAGGTAAACACTCAAAAAGAACTAATAACTAATAATATTGAGCTATAGGGGAAGGATTGGGGAGAGAGAGAGAGAATGAGAGACACTAGCTATGTTATTGTGAATAGTAACAAACTAATAAATCAGTATCCAAGTAGTAGTGTGTTGGAGTATTCTTTCAACTTGTAAGGATAGCCACAAAAACAGAAGCACAATGCTTGTCAAGTTTCAGGAGAACCACACACCCCAATGGAGAACAGATGCTGCTGCATGGCCTTTTATAGATGTTGTAGCTGCCTATACTTCTACCAGCTTGCCCGAGGACCCATTTTCCCTTAGCCTTACAAAGTGCACTATAAAACTTGGAATTTTGTTAAACTATATGAAAAAAAAAGTATTTTGAAGTAGAATAGTCCATTTTTCTCTTCACTAGTTTAAGATATAAAATATATCTTAATATAAGATATAAAATATAAGATATAAAATCATATGTCATATATAGTTGGATCTATTTACGAACTATCCATTCCATTTCATTGGTCTGTCCTCTCATTTGTGAGCTTCATCTTACTATAATTATACAAGACTTTTTTAACATTTTTCTATACCAGATAAAACTTAGTAAACCTAATCTGCTCAAACTGAGCTTATATAATAGCTTTCTAAAACATTGCATCTTATTTATTTTCTTATATGCCCTTTATCTTGTCCAATTAGAAAAAAAAAAGCCTATTGGTTTAAGTTACAAAATAACTTAGGGGGAAAAAAATGACACTTTGTGATGGCTATGTCTTCCGAACATTGTTATAAAAGCATATGAAGAGTTTCAAAGATTCCTACTGCCAGAAATTTATCCTGTAGATATAATGCAGATTTGTGAAATGCCATGTTGT
Organism: Marmota marmota marmota; assembly: GCF_001458135.2. Classification (NCBI taxonomy): domain Eukaryota; kingdom Metazoa; phylum Chordata; class Mammalia; order Rodentia; family Sciuridae; genus Marmota; species Marmota marmota. Next base: position 137,796 of record NW_025999842.1, on the reverse strand, counting down.
GATATTGCTTATTATAAAATTCCAAAAAATAACATGAACAATTTTAAAAGGCAAATATATGGTGGAAAAAAGTGCTGTTAATTGGCAAAGACAAAGTGTTAAGCTCCCTAATGTATAGTGAAATTGCTATGATTGCAAAAAAAAAAAATCCAAATAATCCAATAGAAACATGAGAAAAGACATGGAGCAGCAGCCCTCCTCCACACCAAATGTATTAGAGTTCTTTAGAGAAACAGAACCTATAGGAGAGATATATAAATATGTAAGAGAGATTTTTTTATGGGAATTGGCTCATGCTATAATTGTCTCAGGCTAAGTTCCATGATATGCCATCTGAAATCCGGAGAATTGGGGGATTTGGTGATATAATTCAGGCTGTCTGAAGGCCTGAGAACCAAGGGAGCAATGCCATCAGCTCCCTTGGTTCTCAGGCCTTCAGAGGCCTGAGAACTGGGGCAGAGTGCTGTGGCTGCAGTTAAGTCATCCAGCATGAAGGCCCAAGAATCTGGTGTTCTTATGTCTGAAGAGAGGGGAACACACGGAATGTGCTATTTCTATATAGACCTTCAGTGGACTAGATGATGCCTACCCTCAATGGTAAGGACAAATCTATATTCAGTCTACCAGTTAAAATGTAATTCTCCTCCAGAAATACCCGGAAATAATGTTTTACAAGTCGCATATCCTTTATCCAAAATGCTTGGGTTCAGAAGTGATTTTGGGGTGGAGGAATTTTAATTATTTGTATATACTTAATGAGATATCTGGGGCCTGGTATGGAAATCTAAACATGAAATTTATTTATGTATCATATACGCCTTATGCATATAGCCTGAAGGTAACTTTATACAATATTTTTAGTGCACCTATATTTTGACTGCAATCTGTCACATAAAATCAGGTGTAAAATTTTCCACTTATGGCATCATGTCAACACTAAAAACATTTCAGATTTTGTAGCATTTTCAGATTTTGGACTTTTAGATTAGGGGTGTTCAACTTGTACCAGCTATTTGTGTATCCCTTAACCCAGGCAAGTTGAAACCAAAATCAAAGGAATACAAATAGTTTTGGAATGTGTAAAAACTTGCCTAAAGTGACTCACAGTATAAATGTTAATTAATACTATACTCTACAAAAGTCTCAGAAACTTTGACATCGAATTCTATTTGTTAGGTTGTGGGAAAATAGTACATTTTTGGTAGAAATACAAACTGCTACAAAATCTATGGAAAGTAGTATTTAAATATGTATAAAATTATAAATCAAATCCCTTTTGATCCAGTGATCCCACTTCTGAGGGTGTATCATACAGATATATTTATAAATGTGCCACATTATGCATATATATGTTATTGGTTAATATAATAAAAATAAATTAGAAATAGCCCAAGTAATTAAAATATGGTATATATTCACAATGCTATATTGTAAAGCTGTGAAAAGAAAATCTCTTTATAAGTTTTCCAATGTGTATTACTAGAAACAGTGATATGTATAATAATTACTCACCTCAAAATAATGAAAGTCTTAGTTATAAGTTTAACAAATATGTACAGGATCCATATGCTATAAGTTACAAACTGTTGGTGATCAAACAAAAGAAAATTTAAATAAATTTAAATATGCATTATGCTCATGAACTGGAGGATTCAATTTAGTAAATATACAACTATCTTCAAATTGATCCATTCAATTCCTGTTAAGGAAATATTTTGCTGTTTTATTGTTTTGATTTGTTTTGTTGTTTCTTTTTGGTTTGTTTTGTTTTGTTTTAGACATGGACATGCTTAGTCTAAACTTTATATGGAAAGCTGAAAGACCAAGAACAGCTAAAACTATTTTGATAAAGAAGAACAAAGTAAAAAGAATCAGTCTATGCAATATAATAATGCTGTAAATCCAGAGTATTCAAGAGTGTGTGATGTTAGCAGAGAGATGGACACATATATCAATAGAGCAGAATAGAGAAACCAGAAATTACTCCATAAAAATATAGCCCATTTGTTTTTCTATAAAGGCACACAAGTGATTCAATAAGAACAGGATAGTGAGAGTGAGGCTTTTCAACAATGGTATTTTAGCATTTGGACATTCATAGGCAAAACAATGAATTGGGCATACAGAGGCACAACACTAAACCTTATAAAAAATTAACCTAAATTCAGTCATGAACTTAAATATAAAGCACACAGCTATGAAATTTTTAGCAAAACTAATGTGAAGAAAATATTCAGAACCTGTAACAGAAAATATTTTAGACAATATATCAAAAACATACCCATGAAAGAAATAAAATTGAAAAAATGTACCTTATCAAACTTAAAAATTTTACTCTATAAAAGTCCATATAAAATTGATAAAAATACCCCACTGCAGACCCGAATAAAATACTTGCAAGTTATACAATAGAGAGATGTCTTATATATATAATATAGGAAGAATTCTTGACCTTCAACATTAAATTATTAATATACGATTATTAAATGTGCAAAAGATGAGCAGGCATTTTACCAAAGATGATGTACAAATGGCAAATAAGTACATGCTAGGCTGAGGTTGTGGCTCAATGGTAGAAAGCTTGTCTTGCATGCATGAGGCACTGGACTTTATCCTCAGCACCACATAAATAAATAAAATAAAGGTATTTTGAAAAAAAAATCAGTGTGTGCTAACACCACCAACCATTATAAAAGTTAAATTCAAAGCCCAATAAGATGTCACTACATCTCTATTAGAATAGATAGAAGAAAGAGTGGCAATTCCAAATGCTGGCAGTCATACAGTGTGGTTAAAATATAAAATAGCCCAATCACTCTGGAACATTGTTTGGCAGTTTCTCATAAACTTATATATGTATATACCATCTGACCTAGCAATCGTACTCTTGGGTACCATCACAGAAATCTGTGCACAAATGTTTATAGCTGCTTTATTTACAATAGCCTAAAATTGAAAACAATCCAAATGTCCTTCAAAAGATGAATGGTTGAATGGTTAAACAAAATGTGGTGTGTGTGTGTGTGTGTGTGTGTGTGTGTGATATATATATATATATTATGCAGCAATAAGAAAGAAGTAGCTAGTGATACATGCAACCAATTGGATGAATATGAAGGGGATCCTGTTAAGTGAAAAAGCCAATTTTACAAGGTAACTTATCATATAATTCCATAGATAGATAGATAGATATAACATTGTTGAAATAATATAAAGTTTAGACATGGAGAATAGGTTAGTGGTTGCCAGATTTTACCAGTTTTATACAAGTATATGTAAAACTGATGAAATCCAAATAAAGTCTGTAGAATGTACCAATATACATTTTTTGGTGTTGATATTGTATGATAAGGTATGCAACAGTCACCATAGAAAAACTGGGTAAGGGCTGGGGTTGTAGCTCAGTGGTAAGAGTGTTTGCCTTACACACATGAAGCCCTGGGTTCTATCCTCAGCATCACGTAAAAAAAATAAACAAATAAAAAGAAAGAAAGTCTTATTAAAAAGAAAAGAAAAGAAAACTTGGGTAAGAGGTACAAGGGACATTTATTTGTAAGCTACTTCCGGTGAATATAATATTATTTCAAAATAAAAGCTGATAAGCGTTGTGCAGAATTATGTGTGGTATGGAATTGTTTTGTGAGAAAAGGGGAGATAGGGAAAATCTCTGAGAAATTGTTTTTGATAAATATATGCACAAAAGAACTCTAAATAGATACCAATAACAGTGTTAACCTGCATGCATGTGGTTTAAGAAGATCCATAAAAAAAATAGAGACAAGTAAGGAAAAAAAAACATGTTTTGCATAGTTATGTTGATTTATTTCTTATTTTAAAAATCAAGTCATCGCTATTATTATTATTAGTAGTAGTAGTATTAAACTCATTATAATAGCCATGTATTATCAGTTAGAAAACTAAAATACCCTTGGGTTTAGGATAAGTATTCAAATTTAAATAGTGCTACTTTATGAAAAAGTGCTTTATCCTTATTGTTTCTCTTATTTCCTATGGATTTAGTGACAATTGACCACTGGTCATCACTGATCTTAAAAATGACACTCAGAAAACACTACATTAGCTCACACCAATTTTACTCAGTTGCTAAAACAAAACTCACTTTTTGGTTTGCTGTCCTGTGATTTCAGAATATGCAAAGCATTGTTCTCTCAGACTTTAGTAAGAGAAAACAATAAAGAGATCCTTTAAATAACCTCCACAAATTAGAATACAATATGGCTTTAGTGTTTCTTGGGATATAGACACGTACTATTTGTACATTTCCCAGAAAAGAAAACAAAGAACAAGGAAAATGCAAATGCCAGAACTCAAAAGAATTTTTGAAAATAGTCAAGAGAAAATGAGAGGCCTTAATAAAAATGCACAGGCAGCACAAAATGAGTTTAACCACAATTTATTAATGTGCCCTATAAAAGTAAAGTACCAGTCACCTCAGATAGGAAAGGAAATCAATAAATGCCAATGTGCATAGTGCTGTTAGGATAGAAATATCTGGGTTTTTTAAATTTTCATTTTATTTATCTGCTATAGAAAAATGAAAGTTAGTGCCTTAGACCAATAAAATATTAAACATACTCAGAGACTATCCATATTCAAACCTGTAATGCTTGGATATTAACTTAAAAGGTATTTCTCAATGCATCTAAACTTTATATATCTAAGTTCATTTTAATGTAAAATGTCTATGCACTGTCTGTTTTCATTGCTTCTTTCAGCATGTTTACAAAGTGATCAGTTTAATCAAAATTCATAAGAGAAAGAAAATTGTTTTAAGAAGCAATTGAAGAAAATTTAAGAGCTCTAAATTAATGATACAAAAATACACCTGAGAACACCCAGATATGTCAAAAAATTTAATAGGTGATGCTTTAGTGCGGAAAGTCAAATGTGCCATTTCAATGGAAGCAACTAAATGAGAACAGAGTCCAGAGGATCCGCTGGAAGGGCACTATGAAATGGAAAGACACTTGGGAGAGACCACTGTCACTACTAATATATTTTCCACATTTCTGAACATTCAATACAATTACTCAAACAAAGATAATAGCTGGCCTCTGCCCAGAACACTCCTTTAAATTGTTTGTTCCACTTTCTCAGTTACCTTCAGTTCTCTTCCAAATGCCCCTATAAGGGAGGCCTTCCTTGAAGATAACACTTACTCCCAACATGTATGCTACATTTTCTTGCTTACTGTCTGATAGCCCTTCAGGGATTTTAGCTTCACAAGGATAAGGATTGGATGGTTTGATTCACTTCCATATTCCCAGTATCAGGGAATGAGTAGTGAATCAGTATGTTTCTTCTTTAAGCCTCTTTATGATTCGGTAAGTAAAAGGATGCTAAGAAAAGGGAATTCCCCCAACATTAACAATCTGATCAGTGGAAACATTTATGATTCAAACCAATATATTTGAATTCCAAATTCTATGATTTCTCCAGCATAGAAAAAAAATATAAGTATAATTACATATAAGTATAATTGCAATATCACAGAATTAGATGCCTTAACAAAATGTTATAAGAGCTAAGGAAATAGGTAACCTATTTGGCCAGGGAGGGTCAAACCTCTGGGAAGATAAGTGAGCATTCCCAGTACAGCAACAATAGAGGAAGTATTATGTATTTGGAATTGGGAAATAGTATCAGTTTTCACAAAACTAGGACAATTAATTTACCTGAGTAAGGGGTTCAAAAGGAGGTACATCTGAAGATGGGGCTGTGATGAGCATAATAATTCAGCCCTCAAGCTGTTAAGAAGGCTCCATGATATAACACCTATAAGACCACCAGTATAGGGCTTCATTAAGTAGCTAGTACTTGTTTTAGAAAAGAGGGTCTGAAATTTTTATATACCCATAATTCCAAAAGAAGAAAAAATGCCTCTAGGTACAAAAGATAAATATTGTGTTTACCAAATAAAATTCTCTGAGTACCCTTGTATCATGCAGACTATATAAAGCCATATTCAAAACCAGGGACTCTAGGCTGTATTACTTTCTGACATTCTCAGTGAGAAGCAATATTCATGACAGGGAGCTTAAGAAGTAATGAAGCGATCCAGTGTTTAATTAGAACCAGCCATGATATGAACTCCACTTGCTTAGATAGCAGGTTGATTTTACAGAGAAGAGTTTGGTTTCTTCTTCCCTTACTCATGACCTTCGTCCTTAGGGAAATGATAAGATAATTTCATTCTCAAACACTCATTTGGAAGTGTCAATGATAAATGATCAGAAATATTGCTGCTCTTGCCACACTGCTTTTTCCTATTAGTTCTTTCTCTTCTTTTGTACCTACTTTGCCTTCTCTCCTCTCAGCTCCAAGTAACTAACTTGATATTGAAACAATAAACAATATTATAATAAAACCTAATCTTCTGTCACAATCTTTCTACTTTTTTCCTTGTCTGTTGTTCCCCCTAAAAGATATTCACTTTGTTACTTGAAAGGCAACTTCATAATTCTGCATAATTGAAAACCAGCACTAATCGATCCAATTGTGTATAGCAGCCAGAGCAAGAAAATGGTAGTTTTCCCTTTCTTTGCATCTTAAAATCACCTAATATGCAGCGTTAATGCTGGATATTGAATTACATAATAAAAAAAATTTCCCATAATTTAATACTGTTCAGACTTAATGCTATAAGTTCACAAGAGCAAAAAGAATAGGAATGTATACTTATCCAGTGAATTCAATCAATGCAAACTTCACATCTAACTTAATTATTCAGGCACCAAAAATTGTTGTTGCTGTTCTTCTTCTTATTGTTCTTGTATTAATACTTAAATTATTTGAAAAAAATTACTATCCTAATCTTGTGTGGAGGTTAGGCCTTTGTTGATGTAGATGTGTATAAGAAGAATCCTTTCATATTCTAATTGAAACTTACCTTGCAAATGAGCAAAGAAAGACATTTACATAGTTATGTTTGTCACCTAAATCTGAGGATATAAGGGCTTCACTGAGTAGAACAAGAATCAGAAAAGAATCATCTTTCAGACCTAAGAACTTATGCTGATAGGATTTTACTGCCTGCACCTCTGGACCCATGAACCCTCCACCTACATGACTGCTCTCAGATTTCACCATAACTTCCATTGAGTGTCAAGCATTATGGGAAGCACAGAAGAGCCAAGATCCAGAATAATACCTACCTTTACAAAAGTACTCTTGACCCTGACCCCAGGTTTCAGCTCCTAACCATCCCCACTGCCTTAGGCAGTCACACCCAGTGCATCCACCATAACCTCATTCCTTTAGAAAAGGCTTCCCTTGTCCTTTGCACAGAAGTACAGCAGGCATTTCTAGAAGAGAAAAAATAACATGATGCCATGAGAGACCAATATATGGAAATTTGTATTTAGAACATTCAAAGGCATTAAAACTGCAACTGTGCAGAAAGCTTAGGAAGCAAGGTTGTCCTTTTGATTTTGTTTTGTGGTGCTGAGAGGGATTTGATTTTTAAGTGTCATGACCCTCAGTTGTGACCCTTGTTACTGAAAATCTAGAATGTATTAGTTCACCTTTCTCCTTGAGGAATTAATATCATTTAGTCTTTTTCAATGATTCAGCATCTTCTTGCACTTTAGAGCACTTCGGTAGTTTCTCTTTTAAGGCAGCACAACTTTCTTTCACTTGTATGCTTTTAACTAAAAGACTTAGGGAACCATATGGTTAAAATATTTTAGTGAACTGAGGAAGTAGTAGATCAATTTGCCTATCACAACCAAGGCCCTGGATTCACTCAAAAAATTACCAAACATTATAATGCAAGGTAAAACATTCATTATTCACTCATTCACACAATCATTTACTGTGCACTTACAGGGGTGTCCTATGAAGCCCTGGAATGTATTTTCTAATAACACCAGAACCACTTAGAAAGGAAGAGCTTTCAGTATAAATTCTCCTGAGATCCTGAAAAATCAAATCCTAAGATACTGTTGAACTCTCTTGACAGCCCACTTGTGGGCTCTCAGTGCCACGGGCCCCATGTTATATGGTTAAAAGATTTCAAGGACAGCATACAAGAGAGCCAAACACCTCAGTCTGGAAGAATCCAAAATGGCTTCTCCAAAAAGAGGGCAATTGAACTGGGTTGTAAAAGAATGAGGCGGGGGCATTAGCAACAACTACTTTTGTCATTAACCCTACTTTGTGTGATTCTCTCCACTAACAATGTTTCATAACTCTGAAACAAGGGACTTGTAAACAATCTAATAAAAAAGTTGTCCATTACACTTTAAACTGGTTAAAATGGAAAATGTTACATCATATATATTTTACTACTGTTAAAGAACACACTTTTGTCCATTATAAACATGTCAATGGATATAGGCTCAAAACCAGATAATTCCATTGGGTCTAAAGGGACCTGAAATCCTCCATGGAGTTTGTGGAGATTTGTGGACACTTCAATAAGAACCCTTGGGTTAAATAGAGCTAAAGTATTTCTTTCATTATATAGTGTACAAGGGACATTTGTCCTGAAGTATATTTGGGCACCTAGTAAGGAGAAAAGGTTTCTACAAACATCCAGAAAATAGAGATCAGGGATGGTATTAAATCCCTAAAATGCACAGGACTGCACCAGTAACAAAGAATTGTCTAAACAAAATGACATTAGTGCCAAGATTAAGACATCCTTGTCTACACAAATCAAGTTGCTCAAATACATTTTTATGAGGAAAGGTTGGCCACAGTCAAAACTGATTATACAGAGAAACAAAAAAAATAAAAATCTGTAGAGCTAGATCCATTTTAATGCAAATATATAATGTCTTTCTCTTGGGGAAGAGGAAACCAAAGTGGATTATTATCTTAATATATTTCAGTTTATAATTACAGTATATTTATTGTTGTCCTTTGAGGGGAAAAAAGATCTTACTAAAATAAGTTGGGAAATAAAAATATTAAATAATGCTGTTTTCAAGGCCTCATTTTGTTTCTGCTTTTGATCTAAAGTAGGTCACAGGTATCATTTCATAAAGTCAGGGTGTCTCCTTCCTTTGTGGAATGACAATAATCTGGCCAGTCCATCCGCCCTGTGGTGTTAGCCTGCAGCAGTTGCTATAGCAAATATCTGTGTTTTATGAAAACCACTGAGTAACTCAATCCATCAAAAATGAACAGACTTGATTAAATGCAGACTAAGTGACCTTTAAAATTATTTCTTTGCCTCTGGACAATGTTTTGAGTTATCGTGGACAAATATCTACTTGGCATGCACATGTGGCACCTGGGACTGCTTCTATAGAGGCCAGAAAAGTGTCCTACCATGAGTCTGCAAGAGTAGTCCCCTTAGCTGTTGTGTACTTCACAGCCATCTGAACTTGGAGAATACATAGTGATCATTTAAGAGCACTGCAGGTGGATTATACTGCTGGGTTTATTTTTCAAGCTGAATATAATGTCGTATTGACCAACCCAGATTAGTTTTTCTCCCTCCAGACTTGAAAGCTCATAGATATTAAACACAGACACACACAAAACTTATTGCATATAATGCAAGCACACCATTGCCTTAATAAATTATCAAGGCCCTAAATTTTATATTTAAAACCTCTTAAATTTTATTCTTTCCCTAAGATCCTTGCACGTCTGCAGTGGTGAACTACTTGTTTGTGTCTATCTACAAATATATTATAAGTCAAAATTAGTACTTTCTTATTCCCTTATTTTCAAAACCCACATTATTTCAATGCTCTAGGACCAAATGATAGCACAAAGAAATAAATTTGCATTAAAGTATAAGTGGCTGATGGTCAACATAATGTGCTAAAACTTCAAGAAGTATTTCTAATTTAAAATAATTAAAAGGATTATTCTTTAATTATCAACATTAGACCGGAAACAGGGTAATTTTTCTCTTAAATGTCAGCATTTAAGCAATTTCCAATCAGGATCAATAAAACTGTTGTCAATCTCACAAAGTTCTACAGATCTCACTTTTGACAATAAAAACTGACATGAATGCCCAGCAAACACTCTCAGGCATTAGCTCCTAAAGGAAAGGGGGTTAAAAGAGAAGAAAATGGAGGCTACTGTGCTGCTGCCTTGCTCCAAGAATAACATAGTCTTCTTTTCTGTCTTTCAAGATAAATCATATGGGCCCATTTTAGAGAAAGAAAAGCCAAGACTAACATAGATTTAAAAACTCATTTCAAATCACATGTTAATACTAGAGAAACCAGGATTTTAAAATACTCTGCTGAGTCCAAATGCCATGGACAGACACCTGTTATATTTTCTCTGAACAGAAGGAAGTCAGCAAGCAATAAATATCTTCCATATTCTAAGCACTGCTTGGATTAGGAAATGCCACATAGTAACCAGTTCAATCCGCATAATAAATTTGTGAATAAGGCGTGATTTTCCCCACCTTAACACATGAGGAAATAAATGCCCAGTGAGGCTAAGGTCACACACCTGGGCTTTGAACCAAGGTCAACCTGGGTCTGGATTCTAATTGCAAGTATTAAAATCTCCATGTCAAGGATTTTATATTGTTTCACTTAAATTAAAGACATAGAGTAATAGGTTTTTTGAGCAGAACTCCTTCCAAAAACAAAGGAGATTTCACAATTCTGTATACGCATTATTGTAATGTTTGTTCCTTAATGAAAACATATTTTTCTTTTATATGTAATCTAAATTTTGCGAATTTAGATTCACAAGTTTTGTGAATACTGGTAAGTTTCAGTCCCTGGAATTCATTGGTTTTGTTGTTTGTATGGTATTTTAGGGGTTGGGAGCTGTGGAAGGCAAGGGAGAAGAAAGTAACTTAAAGCCTTGGCAAGAGCTGTGTTAATAAAACATACAAGTATAAGAAAGAGGGGGGAAAACCAGCATTGGTTCAGAAGTTTTCTCTACATAATGCAAAACAACCATACTATTTGAAAACATCTTGATATTATCCTGAATTTGCTTTTCACTTGAAAACTCAACTTCATGTTAAAAAAGACATAGCATCCTAGGTAGCCAGTTTTTTAGATCTATATCTCTCAGTAACTTTCCATAAAAAAGAAACACCTTCTGATGCATTACTCCTCACAGCAGAAGCACCTATATTTAATATTGCCATATCCAGCAGTTTACGTGCTCATTTTCACACCTGTCTTCTCTAGAAGAGATCACTGGGCATGGTATTTCCATGGGTTGGCCAGGCTGTAGTCAGACAAAGAGGGGCAGAAATTTGGGGGCAGACCAATAAGAAACCTATGTTCCTTAGATTCAACAGCATAGTTGTAAATCTATCCCTAAAATTCTCTTCTACTTTAATGCCTCAGAATAGAATTTAGAACACTATCTTCAAAGAATAAGTGAAACAGACATAGTAATGAAGTTTCCATTCCTAGTCTAAATACAAATTACTCCACAAGAACTGTTGTCATAACTGGATGAAACTGGTGTAATACCTAATTTGTGATGATTATAATAATAAAAATAGAATAATAAAAACAATATCTACTTCACAATAATGCAATTGGGACTAACTTGGTAAGTGTGGTCATTAAATGGGTTTATGTTGCATGGAGTAAATACTCAATCACGGTAATTCCCTCTCCAACCTCCACCTCTTTGAAAATGAAGCAGTTAAATTCCTAGCAATGCGTCTTCTCTGGAATCCAACCAGAAGTATCATAATTGTTCATAGAGAATATGGAAAACTTTGAACTTTGTTTGTAATGTAGAATAAAACCCCACCAGAACACTATTTACTTAACTTCAAACACTAAATAAAAAACTAAAATAAAAGATCCTTTCTGAAGCAGGATTCTTTGATTCTTATTCCCACCTTAGGTTTATGAAACTCAACAGTTGTTTCCAGTTTCATGGGTATATGGCTACATTCCAAGAACATGACAACATTACTCATAAATAAATTACTTCCACTGAAAATATGCATGAAATATTTTGGAGATGAAAAATTAGGAGGGGCTCTCAGTGAAATAAAAATTCTCTTTATCACTGGTCTAAAGTCTGATGTCTCTAAAATAGTAAGACTAAAACAATGCATGAAAAGGCCACCTCTTTCATTTTTAAGTAGTTGCTTGTGTTTACAAAACATAAATATCTACACCCAATACATAAATGTGTGTGTGTGTTATAAAAAACAATCCAAGTGAGCTCACCAAATGAAATAAATTACCAAGGCAGTTGAGCTCTTTGCCATATGTTGAATTGTAATTTCTTCATGTTACTTGCTTTCCATTTTTAATTATTATTTATAAATGATGATGTTTTTAGAAATGATGTAAAAACAAAGAGCTACATTTGAGGGTCATGCTTTGCTGATTTGTATTCAGAAGTAAGCTGTTTGTTTTAGGGTAGACTGAGGATTTAAAACATTTAAGGGGAAACACTTAACAGCTGCTGAAGCTGAGATATGAACATCATGTAAACAAGCTGAGGAAACACAACCTAGTATATATTCAAAATCACAGTTCTCTCATGTGCAAGTCTGGTATTGTTTCTGTTTTGGTCAAGATACACTTACACGCATGTGCACACGCATATACGGAATAACCAATGTTCTATGATCAAGCATGCTGTTTTCCTATTACCCTATCCCCGTGTGATCTATGGATAGGCATCATCAGCATCTCTTGAGGGTCTCATAGGAACAAGAATCTTGGCCCCCCCCCTATAGACCTAGTAAGAATCTGTATTTCAACCAGATCTTCTGGTAAGTAATATTCCCTTAAATATTGAGAAGCACCACCTTAACTACTTGATTTTGCATTTTATTCAAGGACCCCCTTCTCACCCATAGAGTCTGTGTGTGCTAAGATTATACTAATATATATAGCTAGATAGAGAGTCAGTGTGTCTTATCCTAGCCACACATTAAAGTTATCTGAAGTTTTAAAATTAAAGTATCAGATGCTCCTTCAGATAATATAGTTTAATCTGAGAAAGGGTCTGACCAAAGGATTTTTAAGCTCTTTTGATAAATCAAACATGCAATCATAGTTACAAACAATGGAATTTTTGTATTTCATTTCTACCTGAAACATAGAAATTTATATTATCATATTGCAGAGGAACTTGGTCAGAATTTCTGGACATGGATTTAGAGTCAGATCTTTCTGACTTTGACTTTCTCTCAGAGGCCTTCGTGCCAACAGTGGGTTCTCAACATGCCACACTCTGTGGGAAAGCCAAGAGAAAACTCCCTAGTGCAGTTAGAGAAGGTGCTGAAGGGTAGCAGCAATATTACAGGGAAAAGATAGGAGACTGAAGGACCTTAAGGCCAGAAAAAAACTGAGATGGAAAAAATGAAGAACAAGGAAACTGTTTCTGCTCAAAAGTACATCAGTTAGGTGCTGCATCCACTGAGATTTTTCAATGAGCGAAGAGGGGATTGAGTGAGGAGGGCAGCTGCAGGCCCACAGACACTATCACAAACCAGATAAAGCAAATGGGCTTAGACAAGAGAAAAGCAGGACTGAGCACAGCTCCTCAACCAAGTACCCTACACTTTGTGGGCTTCTTTATCATTGCTGACCCATCACCTGACAAGGTCACCATATTGGTGAGCAAGAAATATTCTAAAATTTGTTGAAACCAATGAGGGTGACCAACCAGAGACTGATATGTGGAACATTCCCACAGTGTTGGGGAGGATGTGAGTCATGCCTTCCTGCATCATTAAAGTAAGACGTGTAGATTTTTAAAAGCACTTATCATAAATGAATTCCTTCATCACCATCTGTTCACTTTTGGTACAGGAAATATTACAAAACTATTCTTGTTATATGGATTTCCAGTTAATAGTTTAAAAAAGGTGTCTCCTTTCGTTAAAGATATATGTAAATCAGTCAAAAGAAATGGGTATTTTCCTTTACTTAACTTTACTTACTTGGAATAGTTAAGTCATGATCTTTGTCAGCTGGCCCAATTCCAGGGACTGGGTCTTTCTCAGGGGGTACTAAAAATTCTAGTATGATCCTAATATGTGGTGGTTGACTTTGAAAGTTTTATTTAACTGCCAGATGTGTGAGACGGCACATAGAAAACTCCCCAGTGCAGTTAGTGAAGATGCTGAAGGGTAGCAGCAATATTACAGAGGAAGGCAATAATATCCCCACATTCATTTCTCATTTTAAAAGATCCTTTTGTTTGTACAAAAACCATTTTTGTGATATGTAAGATTGTACCCATATTTTGTATGCCTGTTTTTAAAATAAATACCCAAATTACACAGACTTGAAAATTTGCCTTCTAGGGGTAAAACTGACGTGTAATTATGTCCTTCTTCTGTGCAAAAAATAAAAACAAAAACAAAAAAATACCTGTATATAAATGGCAAATGACAAATGTTCTGCCCTTTAACCATGGATATATCATCCTCAAATCAATGAAATTTTTGAAAAGAAAACAATGATGAGAAAAATAATAGTGGTGAAAGATTTTAAGTAACTACTTCTCTTTATTTTGAAATAAATACTTTGTCTTTTAATCTCTGTTGTTGTCAATGTCACATTAATAGCCACAATGTTTTAAAATACTAAGAAAACTAAGTTTGCAGAACTGGAAAAAAATTAGTTTTGCGTTAGGGAATCCTCTGCCATGAATTTGTATCAGTGATAAACCTCCTTTTCCTAAACTCATGGAGATTTGTTTTTACTGAGCCTGCAAATGTTAATATCACTTATACAATGTCCAGGAAAAAGGATTTAGAGAGTGTGAATTGTGAGCTCCACATCAGCTAAACAACTCAGAGGCACTCTGCCCCCTGGTGGAATATCCCAGGGTGGGTTTTGAAGAAAGTTGTCAAAGCTTCACTTCTCACACTCTTCCCTAACCTTTGTCTCTAAAACTCTAGGGAGGTGTCCAGGTTGAGGTTTTTGCCCCTATACTTACATACTCATTGAATCAACAATTTCCTTTTATATAATTTTAAAATTCTTGGCTACCTAATCAGTTATTCACGTCTAAAATAAAAACCATATTTGTCATTATTGGTTATCATGGCTTTATAAGGATTTTAAAGTTGAAAATGAGGTGCTGAGAAAAGATGTGGATGTGGCCATGCACTTTGAATTTGTGGAAGATATCCATAAATCTCTAGACAAGGAAAAGGGGGAAGAGAATTTAAAAGTGAATAAGACAGTTCTATAGGAAATTACATATTTGGTTATTTCTTCTTGGCTGTTAGAGACACTGTAAACTATTTCTTGTGCTCCCTTTTGTCCTTTCAGCTGAATGTCCCCAGCCAAGTCAGATAATTACAAAAGGCTGCAAACCTCAGTCATTTCTAGTTTATCCAAGTTCTTTCCATTCAAGCTAGTTGGTGTTCCCCAGTCCACCCTCTTCCAAAGAACCCTGAATTTCTAGGCTATAGGTGTCTTGCATTCATAAAAGAGGCACTGAGAAATAATGACTAAGAGGAGGTACCATCTCTGAATTTATAAAGAAAAATGTCAGGAATCTTGTTAGGGACTTTGCATGTATAGGCTCTAAGCCTTTGCAACAACTTGCAATTAGATGATATGTTGGAAAGAGAACCATACAGTTTTAACCTACTTCATTCGTAACTAAAATCTTATTCCAAAAGCTATCCTTCTGTATACTTTACTGGTCTTCATATAAATCACCCTTGCCCTCAAGTCTACTTCTAACTCAGATCTTTTTTTCTTCATTTTGTATTTTAAGCATCATACAGTACCTTGGAATCTTACTACCTAGCTAGAGATTACACATTCCTTCGAAAAATGCTGGTCTGGAAAACACTTGTGACAGAGGACATGACTTACCCTCTTTGCAGGACATGAGAACACATTTCTGTTTAATTCCTTTTAAGTTCTTCCCTTGGACACTAAATCCCCAAGTCACCACGACACAGATAAGTCTGCCCATGGACTCAGTTATTATCAGTCATCCTCTCAAGAAGTTTCAAACTTCCAAATACAATCCAAGAATCCAATAAACTAACCACTATTCAATGATTTGTAGAACGCAAAAAGAACTTTTATTTCATTAGTTTCCAAAATTTCACTTTTTGTTATACATTTGCTGAAACGTGGAATACCAAAGGCAATTTTCAGTCACAGCAACTCCATTGAATACACTTATTTGACTGAGTGAATTATAGTCCTCTCAGGGTTTCCTGGTTAAAGAAGACAAAACTAAGATAATAGAGAGGAAAAGTGACAAATATTGTTCAGCAGGAAATTTGCTGAACTCAATAAACATTCATTCACGGGTGCAGTGTCCATTTTTTAAAAGGAAACTCTAAAATTCCTAGAAATACAAGACAATATTGGTATCTTTAGATGAGTATACATTCATATATCTGTGTGAAATTTTGTGCAATTAAACATTATGGAAATATGTTATTTGTTACCACAGACAATGAAAATATATTTTCATTTCTATGTAAGTTAAACATTTCCATCTCTCATTTTATGTTCTGCAAAAAAGCCACGTGTCTAGTTTATGAAATAAACTATGCTATAGGCAATAGTAACTGAAAAAGAGCTTAACAGTCTTAACTGCACACCCCTGGGATGAATAATACACTTTGCATAATCATGTGCAATGCTGGATGATGATTCTAGATCTCATAACTACAAGAGTTTGCAAGCTTTTACTTGATACAGTATGCTCCAAATCCAGTCAATTCAGCCAAATAGTCAAGCAATAATTAAGGTGGGTAATTTACAAAATGGCAAACAACCCCTTTGATTAAATTGACCTTGTTTTGTTAATATGAGGACACAATCATTGCAGGTGCCCTATGAAGAAATCATTTGTAAGTAGCTATTTGTTTCAATTAATTTCCCCCCCTAAGGCTCTTAGAAGTTGACTTAATTACCTCTTAGGCCCCAAGAAAATACAGCCACATAAACAGAAGACCAACATATTAATAACACAAAAAAAAATTTAAAAAAATACCATGCTCTGTGTACATTCCTCCATGGGAGAAATGTTACAAAAAGTGAACAAATTAACCTGGGGAATCCAGCAAAAGTATAGGATTATCCAATGCCTAAAATTTTTATCTTACTCCAGTGACAGGTATAACAGTTGATTAAAATTTCCTTTTTTACTTAGCTTACATGTGAACTTTTGAATACTACATTTTCCATAGTCATTACCCAAAGCAAAGTTCTGTGCATTAGGCAAGCAGTGTACTTCAGCTCAACATATCTATTGTCTGAGGATCTGGACTGGGGAGCTTCAAGCAGAGAGTGAATCCATTTTAAAGATTACTCACTTCTGCAGATAAATCATATCATCTGCAGTTATCCCTCTGAAGAAAGGGGTATGAATCTTTGGCTTATTAAATACTCTGTGTACACATGTTTTTTCCATGCAGTTGATCCTTTAGGAATACGTCTGCTTATTAAGATAATGTATTTTTAAAAATCTTTTAGTGTGTGATTTTACCCTGGAATAGGAAGTCCTCATAATGAATTTGAAATAAGCAAGTCAAAACTTGGGGGGGAAAGATACATCTAAATTATTTGAAATATTGTATTCTTTGAGATGTCATGTCTGTGACAAATTTCTAAGGTTAAAAGGCTTGCCAGTTTCCTGGTTGGTAAATCTGAGGTTTGGTTCTATATATTGTAAAGAAAATAGGCTCAATTTCAGCCTCTCTAAGCTTTTCAAAATTTCTTGCATTTTATTTTCTAATAATCTTTGTTCCTACCCAAACTTTAATAGCAAGAAAAATGAAACAAGTTTCTTTCTCCTGTCCCAATACATACAGATTTTAGGGCTCTTGCTGCATATTGAAGATTTCTGGAGACAAAAACTAGTTCTCCTGGTTACTTTATATGCTCACACACAAAGGAATCACAGATGGGGAGGAGAGTGCAAATGACTATCAGAAAAAATGTCTCATGCATTTTAAGATTTTTTTTACAAGTCAAAATATACATCCTCCATTGCCCCCCTCATTCCTTAACTGTATAACAACCATTCCTATTTCATTAGTCTTCTTTACATTTCACCTAATTGGATAAAGAAGAGAGATACTTTTCTTTTCAAGGAACAGTATATATCTAATACTAATCGGTTTAACCGACTGCATTAATAAGACTTATAGCAGCACTTTGGGCTGAATTGCCCATTATACCCTTCATTTATGGGGATTTGAGTGTGTAAAATGACAAGCACATGGAAATCAGGAGGAAAAAATAAAGTAATCTGCAGACTTTGGCACTAGCACACAAAATATTTTGAGTTGTGAAAGTTGTAGTTTGACAATCACTAAACAAGAATTTAAAAAATTAGAAATCTGCAGAAAACAATCATAGGTGTTGATTCTCAATATATCACTCCCATCTCCCACTCCCACCCGCCCACCCTATATAGTTTCAGTTATAATAAAAATAGAGATCTTAGCATCAGAATTTTGCTGTTAACTCTTCAAGGTTCTCTGCGCCATCCAAGACACATTTAGGGTTTGAAGCACCAAATCCACAAGTTTCTCCAACCAAGTTTAAATAAACAAAAACTGAAGACTGAAGAATGCCAAAGTAACTGTTCTTAAATTAAGCTGTAACACAATGTTCTCCCCAAAACACAGGGTATTAAGTGTCTAGTTCAAGTACTGCCAGGCTGTTTGTAGATCTGTCTCAGACAGGCTTCAGACAACAACTACAAGTACCACTGGCTTTAGAGGGCATCATCCGTGATACTAAAGCAGGGCAGGGATCACCTATCCATCATCAATTTTTAAGTTGCAAACCCCTTTGTGATTGGCTGCCGCAGTATCTGTGCTGAGCCCAAGGTTTGAGGGGAGGAGGTGAACCTTCTCCTCAGCAGGGAAGCTCTACATTTAGTTTGAACAGTTCTCCTTTCAGAGCTCTCAGGGCTGTCCTGGCTTCTCAGGATCCATTGCCCTTGCCCAGAAGAGAGAGCCTTGTTCGGACCCAGTAACAGCGAAAGAAGATTCCACCTACCTGTGGAAAGACCCAACTTGGTCCCCAAAGGTCGCTTTGGCGACCCCACTGCAATTGGCAAGTCAACTTGCGCACTTAAAACGTATCAGTTTATGGAACGCTTGTTTGAAATCCTCATTGGACATGGTATAGATGATGGGATTGATGAGGGAATTTAGATAGCCTAGCCACGTGAAGAAATCAAAGATGGCCATGTGGAACCAGCAGGCATCCTTGCAGATAGGCATCACCAGGGAGATGATGAAGAAGGGCAGCCAGCACACAATAAATGCTCCCAAAATTATCCCCAGGGTCTTGGTGGCTTTGCGCTCTCTAGCGGCCATGAGTTTCTTCTTTTCCAGCAAGGCGTCGGAGACTCGCACTTTGACTTGGTTCACGTACACTGGAGACCCAGATTCGCTGGGCACATCGGGAGCCCGCGAATTAATGGAGGTGACAGAGGACGTGGACCCAGGGGAATCTGTGATCAGTTGGGCTCGGGTCAAGCGCTTGCCGGTCTTGTTGGGCGTCTGTTTCAAAATCCGCGAGCGGGCTTCCACATAGATGCGGCCGTAGAGGGCGATGAGGAGCAGGGTGGGTAAGTAGAAAGCACCCACCGTGGAGTAGACCGTGTAGAGGACGTGGTCGGTGTTCACTAAGCAGTCCAACACTTCTTCCTCGGCTTTGGCCTGACGCCAGAAGAAGGGCGGTAGAGAGATAGAGATGGAGAAGACCCACACCAGAGTGATCATGACAGCCGCCCTTTTGGGAGTCCTTTTAGCTGAATACTCCACGGCATCCGTGATGGCCCAGTAGCGGTCCAGGGCGATGACACAGAGATGCATGATGGAAGCAGTGCAACAGGTGATGTCCGACGACAGCCAGAAGTCGCAGACCACCTGTCCCAGTGTCCAGCGGCCCGTAACCGTGTACATAGTGCTGATGGGCATCACCAGGATGGACACTAGCAGGTCGGTGACAGCCAGGGAAGCTATCAGATAGTTAGCCGGGGTGTGCAGCTTCCGGGTCCGATACACCGTGGCGATCACAAAGGCATTGGAAAGCGTGGTGGCCAAGGTGAAGAGCGCCAGCAGCACAACCAGCAGTACTTTCCAGGGTAGGGCAATGGAGTCCTGGTAAATGTAGCTCTCGGAGGCGCTGCAGTTGTGGGAAGGAGCAGCAGAGAGGTTGGCTTGGGGTACCCCGATCTGGGATCCCGCGGGCGGCGGCTGGGCGCACTGAACACTCGGTCCCTCCATGGCTCTTCTGGCCCTATCTCTGGAGCGCAGCTCTTGGGCATGGAGCGGACGAGGAGGACAGCAGAAAATGGAAGGTTCATAGAGACCACAGTCTGGTCTCGCCTTGAAGTCAGTTCCGTGGGTTCCTCTGTAACTCCTCCGCCCAGGTTCCTAGCTGAAACTAGAGGTCACCCGCGCAGCAGGCAAGCAGGCGGGCGCGTCCTCTGCACTTCCAGTGCGCCTGGCGCTGCGTCTGCGTTTCTGACTGCTCCTCTCCACGCCCTGTCATAGCCCCGGTACCTGAAGAACTGACCCACCCAGCCCAGCTCTGGTTTTGCTCTCTGGAGAAACAAAGTGGAGAAGGGAGAGGTATTGCTTGAAGATAGGGGCTGAGTCAAGTGGGATCTCTTACCCTATTGCTCAGGGCTCAGCATCTCCTAACCTGGGCGCTCCTGTATCTGCACACTCCCCCCGCAGGAGTTTTCTAGCAGTAGAGACCAAAGCTTTCAGGCCAGCCAAGAATCTTGGTCTTGCATTCCCGACCCCTGCCCCAAGCTGGGGCACTTTGCTGCGGCGGTTGCAGCCGCCAAGCTGGGTGGGGTGAAGTCTGGGAGCCGCGCTCCGGGGCGCCTTGCGCTGTAGCTGTCCTCCCTCTCTTTTCACGGGCAGACCAGTTGGGCGAGCTGCCCCGTGGAGAAGGGGCCGCAAGAGGGGGAATTCGGGGACTGGAGCTGTGGCTGCTGGCGTGGTGCCGCCGCTGCCACCACCACCTTGGTTCCACCAGCACCGCTGGGAGCCATGCCGCTGGGCGCACGGGTCTGGGGTACTTGGAGCCGAACACTGGGAAGGAGTAGGTGTCTGAGAGAGCTGGAGGGACCCGGCAAGCGCCAGCCAGGGAGAAGCCTGTGAGTGGCAGAGCAGATGGGCTCCTTTTATAGAGTCCGGGTCCAGTCCGCCAGAGCCGTGCAACTCGTGCGGCTCGGCGAGTGCGGACGCCTGCTCCACATCACCTTCGCTTTTTCTCTCTCCCTCCCTCTTTTCTTCCCGCCCCGTTCCCTTCCCGGCCAAACAAGCTCCCGCCGGGTCCTACTGCCCTCTCTCCCCTCTTCCCATCCCCTGTCCCCTCTCCTGACTCTGATACCCGAAATCGCAGTTCTGGCCGAGAATGGGGATAAGGACGTCCTCTTCTCTGTGCGGGCTTTGGAGCTTGTGCGATTTCCGACACTGAACCCTACACCATCAGATGCTGTTACAGGCTTTGTCCCAGTGTCCCAGTCTAGGTCTCCTCCTAAGCCCCCTTCCCTTCATTCTTGGAGGGCAGTGCTTGATGGAGCAAGCCTGAGTCTCTGACCTCTCTACTCTGGAATCTTATCCACTGAGTGCCACACCCAGATTAGAAGGAGGCGCCAATAATATTCCCCTTAGAAGGAAAACAGTCTTTTTATACTTCGGGTTTCACGTTATCCTTAACTCTTGGTACATTAAAAACTAATTTTTCATAGCTAGGTTTAGAAATTCGTGCTTGTCCTTCAATTCTTCTCCTTTAACTTCGTGAGTCAACAGCGGGGGCTAGAAGCTGTCTACAAAAATGTAGAAGTATCACAAACAGAAGCCTACTGCATGTGAAATTAAACCTTCCGCTCCACCCGAATGCTCCAAGCCTCTCAGTAGTTCAATACTCAGGAAAACAGTTCCCCTTGAGCATGTACCTTCCCACAGCACTCCTAAAGGAGGTCATCAGAATTCAAGAAAAAAAAAATGGCTCTGGAGCCATCGCCATTAGCATTATCAGTATACCTTCTCTGCCCTCAGAAAATACATCAAGACCTTAGCCATAGGCAGCAGCAAGCAATAGCAGTACTTAGATCCCATTTACACAGAGCTAATTCCCTGTCCTCAGTTTCTCCTCCAATCTCAACAAAACAAATGTAATGTGGATGTACATCAGAAAGTTTAAAAGAAATCACCAGAAAAGACAATATTTCTTCAGTCCTAAGAAATAAGTGATCCCCACTAGAAATTCCTAGACCCCTTAAATGTTTGGCATGTCCAAGATGTCTAATAAAAACCATACTGTAATTGAATTTATCAGGTTAAATGCAAGCATATTTTAAAGAGAGCCATTCACTCTCTGAGTCAAATATTATGTGATTAATCCATCCAGTTTTAGAGGAAAAATAATTGAGATCCTTTGCAAAAAGGACCTTTTCTTTTAACCCCCCCCCCCTTAGAAATAGAGTCTCACAATGTCATCCAGGCTGGTTTAGAAAGGCTGAGCTCAAGAGTTCCTCCTGCCTCAGCTTCTGAAGTAGTTGGGACTACAGATACCCACTGCTGTGCTGGCTAAGAAGAGCTTTTTCTCTAAGGTGACACAGCCTAAACCCAAGTTTCCTTAATTCTTGGCTCTCTAAGCTAGGCAGGTATAAAAACCATAAAGCACCTATTCTATGAAGGATATTATTCTAGGCACTAGGAGTATGGATGCCAATAGGGTAGAGGCAGACCCAGGTTTCCAGCGGCCTGCATTCTAGGAGAGGCTGACCGTAAATACATGAACAAATAAATAATTTATATAATTTCAAATAGAATCAAGCATTATGAAGAAAATAAAACACCCAGGCATTGAGAGTGTACTCCTTTAAAGTGGAAGCTCTCGACAGGGGTTGGGCTGCAGTTCCTGTTCTTGTCCCTTGCCCAGCAATTCTCCAGCATCTCAAGCTTCCTTTACATCAATTTTCAGCGGTCCTCCCCATCCTCACATTCCATCCAAGCACGGCAGGAGCCTTATTTAATTATTTTGCAAACTGCCGGGCTCTCTTAGCGACCTGGGAAGGAAGCAAAACAAGCGCACTGAAACCACTAGGTGGGGGCGTTGGCCAGGATCGAGCGAAAGTGTGTGTGGTTGCGGGCGGGTGTGTGCTAGGAAATTATTTTCCTTCTGTCTAAGGGAACTAGGAAAGACTCGAAAAAATCTTTGGAGGGATGGGAAGCGGGTTGCGGGGAGGGTAGAGGGGAATGCTACCAGCTGCGGGCAGCTTTTCCTCTTTTATTTCTGCTTCTAGAGCTTGGGAAGGAGAAAACCACTTGTTCTCCTTAGGGGTTTGCCTTTAGCGATATAAGGACCTGTGGCATTCTCCTTCTGCTTCTGAGTCCCAAACCCTGAGCAGATTATGTTACTTCTGGGGGAAGTTTGATTTTAGCCTCTTCTATTAAGAGTTGTACTAACAGTGTCTCGGCAAAGAAGGAATTTTGGCAGCGCTCACTGGAGAATCACATTTCATTAACCTGGCTTCTGAATTTCACTCATTCCTTTAGCGCTGACAAAGGTAAAATGTAGGTGTTTGCACATCAGCGTGCTTGCGTGAAACAGAGGACCCTTAAAGGCGTTCATACCTGCATTGTTTCTGCGGCGGACCCGCCCCTGACCACTGTCCTTGAGCCTGATTCACGCGCCCGCTCCGCAGTACCCCGCAGCACCAATGGGAATCTCTCTTCAAGTTTGCAGTAAATTCAGTGGACACAGTCTCAGTAAGAGGGGCCAGGAGGGAAGGAGGCTGAAAAGATCAGCAAATTTAGCTGGGTAGGGCTGAGGATGCAGCTCAATGAGGTAGAGTATTAGCCTAGCATATATGAGGTCCTGAGTTCAATTCCCAGTGCCAAAAGAAGAGAGGCCAGGTTGGCGCGCTGGGCGGGGCGGGGCGGGAGGGGGGACAATTGAGAATTAAAGTCACCAACCTGTGAATTGCAAGCGGGTGGAATTTCAGCAGAAGCTGAGTACGTGTGGGATAATTGTTGAACTGCAGTGTCAGACAGGAAACCAGATTCCATAGAGACCTACTTGGGGAGGGATTGGGAAAGAATGGTTCCCCTAGGAGTCCTTCCCTATACCAAAGAATGCTATGCTTTGGTCGCCTCCGCCGGAAATTCCAGGCACCAACTAGGAAGTATAAAGCCCCTAACTAGACCTAGGACCTTACTAAGAGAAACCTCCCTTTTCTCCTCCACCTTCACAAAACCACCAGTCACACCCAACAGAACTCAACTGCTGCAGCTCAACTGGACTAAGGATGACAAATGCAACCCTTTGCCCTTCATCCCCTTGAATATTCACTTGCAAAATCTACATGCATTCCTTAAAACAGAATGGGGGCATCTGGAAAGCTACATTTTATTAAGTCTTGCTTCATAAATCTATGGTGTTCTTATTTTTGGTGTGTGTGTGTGTGTGTGTTTGTGTGTGTGTGTGTTTTAACCCAACCCAGGGAAATGAGCAGCAGGAGACCAGCAGCTCTAAACATAAGTTTCAAATGTGGTGACAGCCCGTTTCTAGTTTCCTTTTGTATTTCCTCCAGTGACTGTGTTTAAAAGTTTATTGGTAGCAAGAAAGTACAGGTCTACCCAGTGCCTTGGTTCTTACCATCTTTTGTGTCTTCCTTGCTGAAACTAAGAATGTTCAGACAAATGACCATATTTGTACATATACATACACAAGCAATTTTGGAAGACAATTCTGAGAGTTTCCAGAATCCTTTTCCATATTCATTAACTTCCATATCCATTAGGCCTTTGAGCTGGTATTTGTGTCATGGTGCCTACATGCTGTCAGCTTTATTAATAATGTTTAAGCTTTAACACACACACACACACACACACATATCTTAAAACTCATTTTTTTTGTACTATTAATTGAACCCAGGGGTGCTTAACTTGTGAGCCACATACCCAGCCTTTCTTATTTTTATTTTGAGACAGGATCTCACTAAGTTAGCTAAGGCCTGCTAAGTTGCTGAGCTAGTTTTGAACTTGCACTCCTGCCCAGCTTAAGACTGTTTTAATGCCTATCTCTATAGTAATAGATAACTATTATTATAAACAGACTTTAAACAGAGATCTGCAACATACAGATTATTGCTGGTTCAAAGCTAACTCAACTTTAACTACTTAGCTTACAAAAGATGTAATCACACACATCCTGGATGAATACATAGGTCTTAGAAATTTTCTAATTCAAAACTACTGCTAAGTAATATAAGTACTAGTTGTATGAAAGATGGAGTGGGTTTTATCAAATTTTTGCTTTATTATTTTTTCTCTATTTCATATATTTCTGCTCCTACTCTTATTTTTCCTTCCTAGTACATAATTTGAAAATAATTTGACCGTTGTTCTGGCTTCTTTCTGATACAAGTACTTTAAGTTACAAATGTTCATCTGAGTTCTCAGAGATTCTGATATTTTAAGCTTTTATTATCCCTTGGTTCAAAGGACTTTTTATTTACTTTTCTTGTGCTTTCTTCCATGACCTCTGACACATTTCAAAGTGTGCCATTTAATTTTGAAATAGTTGACATGTGGGCATAGGATTCTATATATCTTAAGGTGATTGATTTCTAACGTAATACATCATACAGGAAACAGTCTGCATACTTTCAAATTTTAAAAAAGGTAACAGAAATATTTTTTATGTTGATTGATTGTATTGGTTACATACATGTTAAAACTGACCAAATTGCATACTTCCAATATGTATATTTTATATCAATTTTATCTCAATAAAGCTATGGAAAGAAAAAGAAAGATGGAGTGGTGAATTTTTCTTCTTGGACAAAGAGTGGAATACTGAGAAATCTGCATGGAAAAACTATGCCATTGAATCCATGGAACTTATTTTAAAAAAAGAAAAAAAAAACCTTGCTACTTTAAGTTGACAGTGTCATTAAGCAGCTTTGTTCATGAAGTTTCTGGTGGTAAAAAATCAAATCAAAGAATTTGATGATAAAGTTGTCCACCAACCTAAGAAAAAATGGAAATAGAAATGCTTTTTTCTACATTGAAAATAAGAATTTTGTCTTTAGTTTCAAACCAGAAAAAAAAATTGCATCACTCTGTACAGTTAGTTCTGGTCTTGCAAAGAAAACAAGCCAAGCTGTTTTTTTTTAAATTGCTTCTGTACCTGTAATTCATGAATAATAATCATTATCCTTTATTGAGCACTATGTACTAAGCCATATGCTACGAGTTCCATACACATCCCTCATTTAATTCTTATAACACTGAGAGTTGTCATTATCATCCTCATTTTCTGAATGAGTAAATTGAGGCTTAGAAAATTTAAGTAACTTTGTCAATGTCAGACAGCTGGTAAGTGATAGAACCAATTTCCAAATTCAAGTCTCTTTAATTTCATGTTACAGTCCTTTACCAATATTCTACACTGAATCAGTCATTCAGCTCATCATTGGCAGCCATTTTAACCTACCTGCCTGTTACTATTTCTTCTTGCCTGTCAGATGACATCACTGCTTACAACTATTGAAGTCTCCAGAATATTCTTTAAAAGTTTCAAAATTTGGAAGGGGGGGAGGAAGAAGAGTGATGGTGATTGTCATAAAAATCAGGTAGAAAGCTATGCACCATGAAATGGAAACTAAATCTTCGCCAAGAATATTTTTTCCTTAATTACTTTCAGGGTGTGTTTTAATTTTTTCTGTCTCATCTTCCTTTTTTTTCCCCATTTCCATCTTCCCTTATCTCTGTCTCCTTGTCTTTCACATTTCACCCACCACTGCCAAGAACACATATATGTACAAATATATGAATTCATTAATGACTTTATTCTTTTAATTGTGGGGGTAGGAAGATGTGTTAAACATCGTAAAATTCTATATTTTCCACATTTCCATATTAGCTTGAATATCAATTAGAAAAATAACCTAGAAATCTTAAATTGCTTGTCTTTTTCCCCTAGTATGTTGAATTTAATTGATTATTCCCCTCTATGGATCAGCCAACTGACCAAAGCAAAAAAAGGCCTATTCCTATGCATAAAAT
The DNA here is from genome assembly GCF_001458135.2 of Marmota marmota marmota. Lineage (NCBI taxonomy): Eukaryota > Metazoa > Chordata > Mammalia > Rodentia > Sciuridae > Marmota > Marmota marmota. The sequence goes on along the minus strand of NW_025999842.1, from coordinate 110,807 downwards.
AATTCAAATAAAGTTATTTAAAAGGTATCTTACCAACCAGAAAATAATACTAAAGCAAGTTCATCTAGTAAGAATAATATAAAAACCAAAAATGTAGACAAAAATAAGTCTAAATGTTAGTATACTAGAACTCATATTTTGTGCATAAGAGTTCCGCCTAGCCTCATTCAGATCTTAATTCTACTTACTTTACATAAGTTGCAATGTATTTGGTTGTGTGTTTCCCAAGAACCCGAAGTTTAGAAAGCATCATATTAGAAATAATGAGAAACTACATCAGACAAGCATAAAGAAGGTAGCAACATGCCATATTTGTCAACATTATTGTAAAACAAAGAAGGAAATAAAAGGTAAACGTTGAAAAGTCTAAAAGAATAACAATAAAACAACATTATTATTTGTGTTAATACATTGAATAACATAACTAACTTTTTTGTTGCTAGAGACGGAAAAATAATTTAATCATACCTAAAAACAAAAGAAGGAATCTATTTCAAGGAGAGTGGGGCATTGCAAAATCCAAAAGGAGTTGAATCAGCAGCCTGCCTCTGAGCCTTAAGGAAAGCCAGCACTCTGTATCATCCCCAGGACTCTCCTCTTTCTCTGTTGGTTGCAGGCTGAATGGGGAAATTTTTCATCCATTTCACTGTAGACAGACTTTTCCTACATTGTTGAAAGCACAACAATTAGCACCTTTAGAGTTTACATTGTACAGTTTCAATCATATTTCAGAAGCAAATATGAATCAGTTCCAAGTTTGGAAAATTGAAGAAATGAGTTTTGCTTTGGAGTAAAATGTAGGAAACCCAGAAAGATCAACATTGCCAAAGCAACAACTGAAAAATCATATTTTAAAAATTTTGAAAACTTGTGGAAGCAAGAAGAATTAGACAACCTAAAATTCCAGGAAAGGAGAAAATCATTTTCTATATGAGCTAATGATTGTTTTATTCCTTTAAGGCATTTTCTGATTCTGGGCACAGGTATGAATCAGACTTGGCACAGGGAGCGGGATTCTACCTTGGGAAAGTGAAAAAAGCAGAACTTTTCCTGATTGCTGGAGCCAGTGTGTCACATGGGCATCTGCTACATACTGCAGCAAAACTGGAGACCAGAGTAAGGATAAGAAAATTCTAACATGCAAATTAAATCTCCTATAGTCTTGGAATGCTCAGAAGAAAAAGTCCCTCTGGAGGTCAGGGACCTAAGTTAAATATATCACTATTCTTCCCTTCCAACAATTTGTGAGATTTTAAAGCTCAGTGGGGCAGTAAACAAGAGTAAGGCCCTGAAAGGAGAAAAAAAAAAAAAAAACATCAGCAGTGTCTCAGGGCTGAGGAGACAGAAACCTTTCAGGTTCTCAACCAAAAGCAAGGCCCCCAAAATAGGATGAATCATAGATAGGACTGAGCATAATTACAAATCAGCCTTGACTCAGCTCAGTATATAACTAGTTGATACAATCAGCTTTTCATGCATTATGCCTAATATAGGAAGGGGGAACACTGTTTGGAGAAAATACCATTACTTGATATCTCTAGACTCCTTTTATATACAATATCTGCTTGTAATAAAAGGTATTGTATATGCATATTGTCAAAATTTTAGACAATGAAAGTAAATCCATATATAATAAAGACATTATAGTTGGCAGGAAAGGAATTTAAAACAACTGTTATTAATATGCTAAAAAAAATAAATCATTTGAAAAAGAAAGCAGATTTCAGCCATAAGCAGGAATCTTTAAAAACAAAGTCAAATGGACACTCAAGAAATACACATGCAGCATTTGATAATAAGTACTCACTGGATGGACACAGCAGAAGACAGGGTTAGTGATTTCAGAAGAGTCAAAGAAAATGTCTAAACTGAAGCAAAGAGAAGAAAATGAAAATAAAAGGATAGAGTATAAGACTAAGTTAAAAAATCTAAATTCATATACAGAGGAAAAGCATGAGAGAATGGGAAAGAAAATGTTTGAAGAGATGATTTCCAAGAATTTCCAGAAATAGTGAGTACATCAAAAAACATGGCATGGAAAAAATCTCACAGAACTCAAGCCAGAATAAATAAGAAGAAAGCCTCATAATAATCAAATGGGTAACAAATCAATGACAAAGTAAAAAATTAATAAAATTCTCAGAAACATTTATTTCTTTCAAAGGAGCACTAATAAGGCTGAGTTGACTTAAACAGAAACTATAAAAGTCAGAACATAACATAGTAACATGTTATATATAAGTTAAAATTAGAAATATGTCAACAAAGAATTCTATGCCTAAGAGTTAATGTCCTCCACAAATGAAAATGAAATAAATGCAGATGTTTTCAGCGAAAGAAAAGGCAAGAGAGCTGTGGACAGGAGAACAGGGCTCCAAGAAATAATAAAGGGAGTGGTTTAGGCAAATCAAAGTGATGCCAAATGGAAATACAGCCTGGAAGAAGGAAAGAAGAGCATGGGAAAGTAAAACCACATGAGGAAATAGAACAAATAATTTCCCAGGGTTCTAACACATGTGGAGAGGTGAAATGCATGGACGAAACGATGTAAAGGGCTTCTATTAGGAAAAAAAAAAAGAGAGAGAGAGAGAAATAAACAGAGTGAACTATGGAAAAATTCTTGTATCATTTAAGAAGAAGTGGAGACATTTAAGTTCAACAGAAAGACATAAGAATCTTAATATCATAGCTTCAAATTATTTAAAACAATTTGATAGGCTAAAAGGAATACTAGCCTAGGTTACAATTGGCTTTAGAGTTTTAAAACACACATTTCTTATTAGCTGATGAGATAGATGATAAAATAAACAGAAAAATATCAATGAAGGTATGAAATACTTGATTTCAATCAAATGACATAGAAAAGATTCTATTTTAACAACTGCAAAATAGACATTCTTTTCAAGGGCACATAGAGCACTTACAAGCAGAATGTATGCCAGACGGGAAACAAGTCTCAAGTTACTAAAACAGATCCTTCACCAAAGAACAATAGATGACACATAAGCATATTAAACAATGTCAGTGTCACTATCAGGTAAATGCAAATTAAATCACATGAGACATCAATTAGAATGCCTAAAAATATATTGGTAATTCCAAGTGCTGACAAACATGCAGAGCTATGGGAACTCTTAGTTGGAATGCAAAAAGGTGCAGCCACTTTGGAAGAGATTAGTGGGATTATTTATAAAATAAAATGTACATCTATGATCCAGCAATTCTATTTCAGGTTGTCTATCCAATAAAAATGAAATTTATGTTCATATCAAAAACTTTATATATTTATAGTAGTTCTATTCATAATTGTCAAAATTTAAAACATCATAGATGGCTCTCAATGAATGAATAAAAACTGCATCCATACAACACAATACAACTCATCAGGAAAAAAGAATGAACTATTGATTCACACAACATCAAGGATAAAGCTTAAGTGCATTTAAGTGAGAGAAAGCAGATTCAAATTTATACAATTCTATTTATGTGAGGCTCAGGAATTGGTGAGACTATGGACAGGGAGACAGTTGCCAGTTTGTCAGTGGTTGGGATAGGGAGGATATATATATATATATATATACTGGCCCCATCAGTGGATAGATCTAAAAAGTATATGTATACATATCTAGAGCTACAAATATATATATAAAATCAGCTTATAAAAGACAAGACAGAGTCGGACTGTGACAAATCAATCTAACTCCATTACAGATGAATTAGATAACCACACAGAAGATGAGCGAGAAAGATGTTGACCTACATAACTTTACAAAACAATGCCTTGACTTAATACTGCTAGACTAAGGACAACAGAGAACCATATACAGACAAAAAACTTCAGTTGATAAATTTGTTTCTCCTGGGGGAATTCATTAGGAATTCTGAAACTACTTTATTCATATACTAAGAGTGACCAAATAAGTAAAAATATGACAGATAATGAGAGTTAAATTTCCCATTAGAGAAAGAAGGTTTTTTTTTGTTTTGTTTTGTTTTGTTTTAAGAAGGGTAAAATGTACTCTGTGGTGTTTGATGGGAGTCCTAGTTATCAATAAGGATTTGTGGTTTTTAAAAGTATATATAGATAGACTAGATAGATAGATAGATGGATAGATAGATAGATAGATACATAGATATAGAAATAAATGAAGATCTAGATGTGAATACATATACATTTTAGATCTAGCATCTGAGAGGGCCAAAAGGCACTGATAGATACTGCTATACCCATCAATATAGGTTGGCCTCCAGATTTTAATTTCTGAATTACATGTTTCAATAAAAATAACCAGAGCTTTTGGAGAACCAGTTGATTATAGTGCTAGGGTAAAGAAATGCAAGATGAATCTGAATCATCCGTATACCAAAAAAAAAAAAAGAAAGTGCTAAAAAAAAAACAAAAAGAGAGCGTATGAGAGAAAGAGACTGGGAATAGGTGGGGAGGAAGAGAGAGGAAAGAGAAAGGAAAGGCAGACAGGGCAAAAGAAGCAAGCATGAAGCATGTCAAAAGCACAAAGTTAGGCTGGGGATATAGCTCAGTTGGTAAAGTGCTTGCCTAGCATGCATTAAGGCCCTGGGTTCATTCCGCAGCAGCACCACCAAAAAAGCACAAAAGTATCCATCTGAATGGCCACAGTTGGAATGAATTCAGCAACAAAATAAACAATGACATTTTTTGTTAGATTATAATGGAAATAATTTAGTAATATCCATGAGTCCATGCAACTACAAACAAGCTAATGGATAAATAAAAATAGAGTAAAAATAAGTCTTCCTTAGGGAGAAAAATAACAATAAAATAAAAGGAATGATAACAATAGAATATTACCACTAGAATACCACAGGAATCATTGCTCAAGGTATGGTACAGATATGAGTGCTAAACTTAGAAGAGGAAAATGTAATCAGAAACAGTATAGTTGCATAGTATCAAAGAAGATCCCTCAAAATACTCATGAGTTACAAAGCAGTACACAGTAAACTTAGTGGAAAGGCCCAGCAGACATCCCCTTAGTAAAGTGATTAATTTGCCTGAGGAAAGCTAAGTCATGTGCTGTCTGTCAAGCCCTCCCTTCTCCATATTAAGGACACTTCTCCTCTGCAGCATTCCTCTCACACAACCCACAACCACTATGTAAACATCACATCAACCCCTGGAGGACTTCTGCAAAATACCTACCCAAAGTTCTTCAAAATGCTGGGGTCAGGAATGGTAAGAAGAGACTGAACAACTGGCATAAAGCACAGAAGACCAAGGAGATGTGCTCCATAAGGACAATGTGAGATGTTGGACTGAATTTTGGAATAGGGGAAACAATATTCTCATGAAAGATAGTGATGCACAATATCAATTTCTCAGTTGTGATAATATTCCATGGATGTTATGGATCTCAACTGTGATAACTAACATCCAGAGATGTTAAAATAAGGGGAAACCATGTGAGGATAAGTATAATTTGTATTATTTTTGCAGCTCTTCTGTAATTCTGAGATTTCTTTTAAAATTTAAGTCTTTACTGTGGGAAGGCTAAAGGATTTGGGATGATAGGGTACCTGGTACCTGGGGTAAATCATTTATGTAGTTGTGATTTTTTTTATCCCTGTGAACAAATTATTTGGAAACAAATTTAGTATTTAAAAATAAACATACATAAAAGGAGGGTATCTTAAGAAATTTATTGCCTATCTACACTCGAAAATGCAACTAATGACTCTTGCACCAGGTTGTTCTTGTGGAATATGATTTAATAATGTGTACTATTAGAATGTACATTCTATATGCCATGACAAAAAAAAAAAGCTAAAATAAAAGGATTTATGTAGCATCGATGGCAGGAAATATTCAAACCTTGAGACCTTGTATTATAAAATCAAAGTGAAGTTTTCATTGCTATTGTTTGTAAAAAAAAACAGAAGTACATCACCAGCTATGCCAACTATAATTTAGAGATAATATGAATGCCTTGCCTTAATTAGATTCCTTGTAAATGTTCAATGAATGAGTCAGTGTTATCTTTCTCTACCTCTTCTATACAGAACTCATAGATCTTGTTCCATGGGAAAAAAAGAGAGACTGAGAACAGTTTATGGCAACCTTTTCCCAGAACAAAATATACTTTGAGCCCATTAGCTCATGAGCAAGAAAGTATTGGTTGGCAGGACATGATGACCATGTAAAACTTCCCATGTTTCTTTTTTAAAATCACATTCTTGCATGGTGCATGCCTGTAACGCCAAAGACTCACAAGGCTACGCTAGGAAGATTGAAATTTGAGGCCATTCTGAATAACTTAGTGACATCCTATCTCAAAACAAAAAATAAATAAATAAATAAATAAAAGGGCTGAAGATATTACTCAGTGATAAAACACTCCTGGGTTCAATACCCAGTGCAGCAAAATAAATAAATTTTATTTCCTTATTCAATTGAGAATCCAATTGTTAGTACTGTGTTTTGGTCTGCAGACTTGCAATTATTTAATTCTACAGACTATTTAAATGATTCTTTTATTTGTATGTGCCATTACATGCTAGTTAGCGCTCTGTTGTGTAACATGGTTCTGATTTTTAGATTGAACTATATTTTCTAATGAGATTTTGCAATTGACAGAATTATTAAAGTGATTATGTGATTGGTGTCTCATCTGTGAGGGCAGCTGTTCTATGGCCCTGCCATCCAACAGGAAGTTTTTCTGTTCTTTATATATTGGTGTTTACTGTAAACATCTTAATTTGCATGAGTTTAAAATCAATTTGCCTCTAAACTACAAAAATAAATAATAAATAAAACAAGGACAATTTTTTTCTATTTTATGTAATTACTCCATGTGCTTCTGAGAAACATAATATTTTTTAAGTAAGACTAAGTTCCATTTGCTTTAATGCCAGGATACTTTAGAGCCATGGCATATTGAGATGTTCTCCATGGATTTTCAAATGCCCAAATCTAACTCTGTTCCCCTTCTCACGTTTGAGTAAAAAGCTGGGTTCTATCAGCTCTTTGTAAAACTTTCCGAGCCTTCCTCTCATGGATTTACATAGGCTGATTGCTGACAAATGGGTTATAAAAATATCTAAATGCTTCTTCCTTATCAGCACTTCTTATATAGTAAAGACTATTTGGTTGGATAATTCTCTCTGACATGTTTTCTGTCTTTTTTTTTTCTTTCTGTAATCATGAATGAACAGTTCTAAAATGGAGTGATGATTTCTCTTAGTAGAACATTTTACGTTTCTAATTTGTGGTCTATATTCGGCTTCCTACCATGTATTAGATTATATTTTCATCATATCTTGATCAAGTTTGGATCTTGAATGTCCCCCCAAGGCCCATATATTAAATAACTGGTCCCCAGGGGAGTGCTTTGGGAAGCAGTAGAAACTTTAAGATGTGGTACCTTGTGGGAAGTGCTCAGGTCATTGAGGACTTACCTTCAATGGAGAATGTGAGACTTCAGTTTCTTCCTCTTTCTCTCATTTTGCTTCCTGGTCATAAGGTGAGCAGTTTGATCTGCCACACACTCTCTGACACCCCCATCAGAAGCCCAAAGCAATGGATGGACCTTCTCTTGGACTGTAATCTCTAGAATTACGAGATGAAATAAATATTTATTTATTTATTAAATAAAACACTTAATTATCTCAGGAATTTTGTTATTGTAACAGAAAGTTGACTAACACATTCTTTATGTCCTAATGGTAAAGCTCTTTTTTTTTTCCTGAATGCGTTTCATAGTATTTTTGTACTGTTGTTGTACTTACATTTGTGAATGAATGTTTGTGTCAAAGTCTTTGTTTTACTAATAAAGATTTATAGATTAAGAATTCCTGAAGTGATAGCTATTAAGCTTATAGTAAGACCAAGTTGTAACTTGAAATGATAGTTTTTAAGTTTATATTAAGAGCAAAAGCTACACTTGTTTGATTTAAGCAGAATATCTAGTAACACACTTTTATTTTAAATATTTGGGGTGGAAAAATGTGTTATTATTTTTTATATAACTGATGAGTTCTGTCAGCTCAATGGGGCTCTAGAAGGCCTGATCTCACCTAGCCACCTGAGAGCTGAGGGACCACTAACATGTGGCAGATCCCTTCTCTACACAGCTGTATCCATTTTAGAATACAATCTGGGGAATCACTGGGTTTATATCACCATCTATTGGTTAATCTGCTAGCAGTCATGGATGTTAGACATTTCCATGTTTGCTGTCAAGAATCTCGATTCATTCCAGACTCAAGAAAGAATCCCAACCAATCAGAACTGACAATCTTATTAAAGCAGGGTCTTGGAGACCCACTGCAGCACTGCTGGGAGATTCCAGGAGGCTCTAGACAAAAGGTCTGAGTCGCTGTGTTATAAATGAGGAGCCGACTGAGTGGGCTTAAGTGAGAACTACCATCTGGTGTGGAAGCATACCATATGTCATCTAATTTATGAAGACATCAATGTCATACCAATGAAAAACTATTCAATTGTTAAAATCTTTCCTTATCATTTAATTTTTTATTACATTAAAAGGGATTTTTTGATATTAATAGATCATTCTATATTATTTTATACACACATAAAACAAACAAAATTAAATGGTTAAAGTATATTCCTTGAATTTATTTAGATCAAGAATCTAAGTTCTCTGAATCACTGGATATAATAACCAATTTCTGTATCTTTGCACATGTCATCATTATCTATATCACCAAAAGCATGGTTAATATACCATTTTTTAAATATAAGTGCTTCACTATCATCTCTGATATTTTTTCCTAGGGCAATACTCTAATAGCTTTTACTAGAGATACAGAAAAATGTGTGACAACTGGCAATCACATGAAAACTTCCTTTAGTAATTACAGAATACAGTCCTATTTCAGAAAATCTCAAATGCAGAAAAAAAAAAATGTTCATCTTAGACTTAATCAAATATGGTAAGTTCAATACTTTAGTAGCTCATCTGGCAGGTCTGCTGATTATGAGCTTTGCCTGCATATTCATTATTACTGGTGTTTATATAGTCCATTTTGTATGAATATATCGATATTTCTCAATGATTAATAGTGCATAATCTACTTATAGATATCTAAAACATATAAACAATATTATAATCATCTTAGAAATTGGACAAAGATTAAAATTTCATTGTTTATCTGAAAGAAGTCAGAATGAATAGTACAAATCAAGAGAAGTTCAAATAAACTTCATGAGTCCAATTCTGGTAACCTGACTATATATGAATAAGTGGGAACAGATCCTTACTGAAGCCAATTAAGAAACTATAACATAACAAAAATGAGTGTTATAAAAAAACTTCTACAATATACAAAGTAAGATGCAAAAAGAGAAAATGTGAGAATTGCTAGATACATGCAAAAGGATATATGAGGAATTATTTAATATGTCAGTGTTCTAAAGAGATTTTTCAGTAAGAAAAAAAATACATTTACTTACTGAAAGTGCTTACAAATTTCAGGCCAATTAATAAAAAGAGACATACGTGTTAAATCATCTATGCTGTTTGTTTCATATATATATATATATATATATATATATATATATATATATATATATATTTATATACTGAAAATATTTTAAATATATATATTTTAAATCTTAAAAAAAAGCTGAACAAACTAAAAGCAGGTTACTTCCAACAAGCTCAATCCTTCTTGCATCAGTACTTTATTCCCAGAAAATAATGGAGATATGTATACAGAGTTTCAAGAGAATACAACGTACAAAACTAGATTTCTGTACCTTGACATTTTGATTCACGTGTAAGAGAAACATGAAGACAATCTTAAATATGCAAGAAGCTGTATATTTAAAAAAAAAAAAAAACAAATCTTTACTCAACTGATAAAGTTTGGAAGGAAATGTGCCAACACGTTAACCACTGGTATTTTAGGGGTAGAGAGATTACAAATAATTGTCATTTAATTCTCTTTTGAATTGTTATTTTCATTTGAAATTAAACATGTATTGCTTTTATTTTCATAAATAGAAAATAAAACTTTTATTTTTAGAAGCCTTTAATTAGGCATCTTATCACAATGTAGAAACTAACACTACATGGTTCTAAACTTCATATTTACTGAATATGCATAAGGAGCATATTCACAAGGGAAAAAATTAGTCCAAATTCAGCAGTTACTGAAATCACACTCAATCTCTCAAGGTTCACTGAAGGTAAGACCTGCATACCAAAATATAACTTTTGCACTATTTAAGTCAAGGGGTCTTAATATGGATTAGGCTGAAGTATATGATTTGTAAGTTCTTTAACTGTTGCAAGGAAGTTTCATTCACATCTGGAAATTATATCAAGTACATGAGTATAGTCATTTGGGTTAAACAAGTATTAATTAAGGACATTCACATAGCCAAGATAAATAAAAGGCCTCATTTGTAGACTGAGGGAATTCGTGAGATTAAATTGTGTTCTCTTTAAACTTGAAAAAAAAAAAAAACCAAAATGACAATGTATTTTTTTAGCTTTTTAAAGAATATATATTTTAACATATAAAAATGTGTGAAACCCTGACTGCTTGTAGCCTGATTGAAGTATTAATATCTTTGGTGATTTTTATTTTGTACCTATGGCTTTTTAATACCTTTTTTGAAAAATTATATTTAGTAATAGTAACATATCTCCTGTATTCAGCCTAGAATTTTATAGCCAGGATTTAAGGCCTTAGCGACCAGAAGTATGTATTTTAGAATCTGTACTGTTGACTAAACTGCTAAGTATTCTTTGTTTATTAACCATGTAAAAGCAACATTAATTTTTAAAAATGATTAATAATTTTTAAACTTAGTTCTTTAAAAACAAAGCTAAGGGGCTGTAGTTGTGGCTCAGCAGTAGAGCACTTGCTTAGCATGTGTGAGGTACTGGGTTTGATCATCAGCACCACATAAAAATAAATAAATAGAATAAAGGTATTGTGTCCAACTACAACTAAAAAATATATATTTTAAAAAAACACAGCTAAAAAGTATAATGAAGTAGTCATTTAAGAACTAATACATAGAATTTTCCTCCTTCAATAAAAATTCCTATTTGAGTATTATCAACATTTTCTCTCTCCATTTATGAAAATATATATTGTGTAATTCTTTTACTTTAGAGAAGTTACAAGACTATCTTGGCAGATATATTATCTTTGTTTTTGGTTAAATAAGTATTTATTAAGGACCTGCACACAACCAAGATATGTAAAAGGTCTCATTGTAGACTGAAAGAATTCATGAAATTGTCTCTAAACTGTGTGAGGAAAAATGTGTGACATCTGCTCTAATTATGAGTTTGAATTTGCTTGCTATATCAATTTTCCCCTAAGAGATACCACCATAAACTGTTTATTACTTTCTACCAGGAAAAAATCCACGTGAAAAACCAAGACATAAACTGAAATCTCAGAAATGTGTGTGAAGGCAACCCCAATAGCATTATTCATCAGCTTTATCCAGAATCACTCATGAATGCTATCAACTGGGAATTTTTTCTTGGGACTGAAAAAGAAAAATGTGAATACCAAGTTCTTCCTCAGACTTCAATTTAAAGTTTTGCCTAGAATTGAATCCATTAAAAAAATTGGGGAAAAATGTATTTTGAATAAAGAGCTAAGAATTATCTCTTTTTGAGGTTTTTATTAAGTTTTTTTTTTAATTTTGCATAAAATCTAACAGAATTCTTGAGAAATTCCTTTTATGGCACATCCAAATATCTAAATCAATATAGTCAGTATATTCTTTGTCTTGTTTTCAAAATATGCTTCAAAAATAACACATGCATAAGTGTTTTAAACTACCTTTCTTGAAAAAAAGAAATTCTATTCAAGATGTTTTGGTCAAAAATCAGCTTTGAAAAATGATCAGTTGTGGATTTCTACAATGGGTCGTCTTTGGCTGGGTGTGGTATCTGTCCTTTGCAATTGCAATAGTTTTAGTCTTCTCCAACAAGCACACCCTGTCACTTGGTATTAGAAGAGTTTTCAGTTTCAGGTGATGGAGGGTGTGGGGAATGATTTCCAGTAAGACTGAATGGGTCGCCGTTTGGCTGATAGACATTTTTTTAATGAAAGCTGTTCATCCTCTTTTGACTTCTAATAAATACATGAGGTATCTGCTGTGGGTAGTAATTAAATAACTGCTAGTAAATTCTTCAAAGTATAAAGCCATATTGACAGTTTTTAAGAATCTTTAGCACAGTTCTCCTAGGTTTAAGGAGATTTATATCCCATCCTCCACTTTTTTGTACCTATGTTGCATTAAAGTGATCATTAAAGGGATTTAATGTATTCAAATTCTGTTTTATAAAAAAAATGCACTGTTTGTACAAAGAACAAAAACATGTATGTCAGATCATTTGGCCAAAATAAAACATATCTAATTATAAATTCAGATTCAAGATAATTGAAAATAAGGGTAAAAAATTGAAGTTTGCTAGTTATGCTATTTTTTTATGGAAATTTATAACCATTATAAGCCAGGTAGAAAGTGCAAATATTAGCTATTTTTGCTTGCTCTTGGAAATATGCATGCCTATGCTCTGGGGGTAGGGGTGGCAGGCATTTCCTCCTAAGAGACTGCTCAATTTACATGAAGAACCTCCTTTACCTGCCCCTTTGGTTCACCACAATGCACACTGCACTGCCTCCTTTACTAAGAATCTTACCTGAAATTTTAAATATTTAAAATTAAAACAACTGTGCTTTTCTCTCTCATATTTTCATGTTGGGTTTAAAGGCTATATTTGATATTTTCTTTAACCATCTTTTTTGAAAAATAAAAAACTTTTTTTCTACTCAGTATGGCTTTGTTTTTTCAAACCATTCACTATGTTTTTAAAATTGCTGTGGATGTGGTTCTTCAGAATTCACCAGCGCTATTAACAAGAAAAGTATGAATCAGAGGTGAGTACTTTGCTTAGCAATCAGGTTTTCAAAAAGCTTTTGCGTGTGATAAGTAACTGGCTCTCAGACACATTTTTTTCTTTCCTAGAGGCTATGTTTCATTTTTATTCCTTCTACTAAGCCTTGTACAGATTTTTTAATGCTCCATATAAGTGTATTTTATCATAATTTAGATTTTATCTTGAAAAAAATATGATTTCAGAGAATAATTTTACTTTCACCTTTTTGATTTTTTTCTCTGCCTGTCTCCTAAGGACTAAGTAAGAAGAAAGAAAAACCCACATGCTATCACCAAGATTCAATCCCTAGGCTGATTCCCTGAATTGGATCCCATTTGCTAAGGGTTTCAGATCATTGAGATGATCTCTGTACCTATATTGACATGAATGGTCCTATGCCATGAATTGTATACATACCTAACACGTAAAGTTGGAAAACTTGTTAATGATGCAGAAAAGTCAATAATCCTCACCTGTGAAAAGAATAGTTTCCCCAAAGAATCAGTAGTCACTTTCATCACTAATGTCCCATGATTCTTTGCTCAAAGTACAGAATTAGAAAATTAAAAATTGGAATTATATTTGCAACTTTTGGTTACAACTATTTGATTAAAGAAAACCTTGATGATCAGCCAATAAAATATATTTATTATTTGTACTCAGTGTTCAACAAGATGACATCAATAGCAAAGTCAGTCAAGCCTCACAGTCTCCCTGAAGCTGTGGAACACCCCTGAATGTGCTAATGCTCTTCATTTCTAGGAAATATCTGCTCACCAATGCTGTGTCCTGATTGATATTCAGCACTAGTTAAAACAGAGAGTTTCACAGCAACATTCAAATTTCCTACAATCTTGAGTCACATATTAACACCTTTTTGACTTCTCTGGAAGTCGCTCTCGCTCTCTTTCTTCTTTCTCCTTTCTCCTTTTCCCAATGTCGCCTTTCCAAGGAATGAACTGCAGTGCTCTTATGGTCATCTTCTTTTTTCGTACATTATATTTTTATTACATAAGCGATAATGCCAACAGGGTCAATTTGGTTTCCCTCCTTACCATCTTCAAATTATTTCATCCAATGAGTGTTGTTTTTTGTTTGTTTGTTTTGTTTTTTGTTTTTTGTTTTCAGTCATGGTTTTGGGGCCTCATGCCAAGGACACACAGATAAGCCAAGCACAGAACTTGCCTGGCATGATCCTATTGGATGCTGGGTGTAACAGATGATTGCAACTATAAGATAAGCACCTAAATACATGGGTATAACCATCTAAAAGTAGAGACTCTTATTTTGTTCACTGTTGTATCCTTGTCATAGTTTCCTAAAGCTATCATAACAATTTAAAACAAATTTGGTGACTTAAGACAACAGAATGTTTTTTTCTCTTGACAGTTCTGGAGGCAAGCATTCTGAAATCCAGATGCTGACAGGACCATACTCCTGAAGGTGGAATTGTTCCTTCTATTTTCAAGTGGTCCAGACATTCCTTGACATGTAGCAGTATAATTCCAGTGTCTACTTCTTTGTCACATAGACATCTTTTCTGCGGGTGTCTGTGTGTTCTCTTCTTATAAAGAAGCCAGTCGTTGGATATAAGGTCCATTCTATCCAACATGACCTTTCCTTAAACAATTACATTACAAAGACACAATTTCCAAATGAAATCACAAGATTCCACACAGATATGAATTGGGGAGGACACTATTTAACCAACTTCTATCAGAATACTTACAATTCATGTTCAATATAGAGCACATAGTAATATTTAATACTTAATAAATATTTGTTCAATAAATAAATGGATTTCTGAAGGAATTAAGTTAATAAAGGGCATTGAAGGATTACTTCACAAAGCACTGACTTTAGTCTGAATTCAGTCAGAGAAGGCTTTCAGAAGGATATCACTTCCAAGCTAATGTCTTTAAGTCCAGTTGGAAGTAAAATATAGAGAGAAATAAGGGAATGAGGATAAAAGGGAAGAGTGTATCAGGCTGAGTAGATGGTATGTACAAAGGTTCCATAGAAGAAAAAACATAGGGCACTCAAGGAATCTCAGCCAGGTTAGCGTGTCTGGAGCATGCTCTGACTAAGCAGATGTGGCGAGGCCTCACCAAGAGCGGTCTTGTAGTGCTCTGTCACAACTGGCACTACCTTGTTCTGAGTCTTAGTTCCTATACTACCTACCAAAGTCTATCTTGACACTATGACATGTTCCAGCAGTTCACACTGGGTAGAGAAGATGGTTTCACACAACACAGGCACTGGTCTGTTTCTGGTGGGTCATAGAGGTTTACATCTTTTCCATCTTCTTCCTCACTTCTCATTCATCTCCCTCCTTCTTTTCTTCCATCTCCTCTGCCACAGTCTGGCTGGGCACAAATCACGAGCCACTCAAGCAGGAACAAACTTTATTTCTGAAACTGCCACCAATGCCCGGTACTCTCCCGGCCAGATTGCCAACCGACCCACGTGGTGTTCTCCCGGACCCCAACAGGAAGTCCCTCCTCCGGAATTCCCTCCTATCGCACTTCCCCAACCAATGGGAACTCTCCAGGAGTCCAGTAGCAGGCCGAGGTGGACAGCAGGAGTCCAATATCCATATGAATGCAGATCTTAACATAATCATATCATCTCAATGGCTTGCTGGTGTCACCTTTCAACCAAAAATGACATGCATCATATTACTTGGCTGTGGCTCTTAGCATCTCCTCCTTCTCCTTCTCTCCCTTTACTTCATCTTTGCCTTAGAACCTAGACACTTGAGTCAAATCATTCTGTTGGCTGCTGCACCCCAGGTACTCTTTTGTCAGTGCACCCCCACACACCAAAATTTCCCTCCAGACTTGCCACTTTCCTAAGTCAAATTTCTGTTCTCAAAGAAAATCAACTCTAGAAACATATAACTGAATTTCTTTCTGCTTCACTCAGCATGGTATACTATGAAGCTCATGGTGTTCATTGGCTCTTTGTCATGTTAGGCAACATGTTAGCTTATAATGGATATAATCATATGAGACATATTTAAAGGTGGTCCTGATGGGGTGGAAAAATATGTGGAGGGATGAAGGCTGGAAGACAGACCCTGGGGGGGACACATATAAAAATGTTAGTTTCTTGTTTATCTGAGCCCTCAATATATGACCTCTAGAAAATATTTTTTTAATTTTATCACATTCTTTAATTTTTTATTTGTTCCTTGTAGTTACACATGATAGTTGAGTATATTTTGACATATTCATACAAATTCATACAAACATTTCTTTATCCATTCATCTGTTGAAGGGCACCTAGGTTGGTGCCATAGCTCAGCTATTGTGAGTTGAGCTGCTATAAACATTGATGTGGCTCTGTCTCTGTAGTTTGCTTATTTTAAGTTCTTTGGGTATATACTGAGGAGTGGGAAAATTGGGTCAAATAGTGGTTCCATTCCAAGTTTTCTAGAAGACTTTTTTAAGCAGAAGAAACTCTTTAAAACTGCTGGCTAAGTGAAGCTGGTGCCTGATATAATTTAAACAGCAGTTTAGCATGATTGTAGAACTACATCAGATGTGGAGCTTAATCCACCACCTTCTTTTCTACCTGCTGCAAGGTGACCAGATAGTTGAGAATCTATAGTCACAACCCTTTCATACCACAGCAATATATGTTTCTCTTTGCCACATTCCTTATGTTATCTCTCAGGTCTCAGCAGAGTAGATAAGAATTGTCAAGTACGCCCTCCTACAGCTCTCATGGACATGTGAAACAATACAAAGGTCAGAGGAGCATACAGGCTTTAAAACTACAATAAGTGTAAGACATTTAGGCCAAGTCCTTGTACCAGAACTGTCCGTCAGTGGCCCCCACAGGCAGGAGTGTAAGGAGGCGAGGGTAGGTGAGAATGGGCATTAGGCAGGGAGCCTGCTATAGCAGCCCAGGCCTAAAGTGCAGCAAGCCAGGGCCAAAGTGAGCCAGGGCACACCAACCTGTCCTGCCATGGTGGCCTGGCCTGGCCTGGCCCAGCCTGGCCAAGTGTGGAAATCTGCTTCACACAGTGCCGCAGCCAGAATCCCTAGTATCCACGATCCACTGACCTAAAATTCCTGAT
Organism: Marmota marmota marmota; assembly: GCF_001458135.2. Lineage (NCBI taxonomy): Eukaryota > Metazoa > Chordata > Mammalia > Rodentia > Sciuridae > Marmota > Marmota marmota. The sequence goes on along the minus strand of NW_025999842.1, from coordinate 93,812 downwards.
TCCCAACCAACAGTGAGAAAATAGAAATGGAGCATACCTGAATGGAAGTTGAGACTCAAGGGTTAACCAACAGCATTGATACCCCTCCAAATCTTGATTAGCATAAGTGTGAGCCAATAGCATTGACCCAAGTGCTATATAAACCCATAGATTAGCACAGACAGTAACCTGCTATTACGTCCCCTCTTGCCTCTGAAAGATTTCTATTTTTATTTTCCTCACTTAAATAAATCCTACTTCTTTCATCCTTGCCTTCTGTGGTCCCATGAGTTCCATTCTTCAGATCTGTTTGACAAGAACCTGGAAAAATGTTGGTGGTTAGCCGCTAGAGTCTATTGCAACATTGGAGGGAATGGCCCATGTTAAGAGCTGCAATGCAGAGCTGAAACAGGCCACTCAATAGTGGTGGAGGAGAGAATTGGGCTTTGGCAGCTCTGACCTCTGAGCTGATGCCAGAGGCATTCACTACTGTAATTAACTACTAACACCAAAACAGGCTTTCTTAGCTGAGGAGGCTGGCAGCTTACTTAGACTCTGCCTACCACAGAAGTAGTGAATCAATTTCATCTCAAACTCCAGTTTCATCTTTTGGCACCCAATGTGGGGCACTCTGGTGAGTGCAACAGATCAACATTAAATAAAATGTTAGTTAACAAGAAGGTCAATGTAAATTGGTAAAAGCAAAGATGTCTTTGAAATCACTAACGCATTTTTTTAGGTTGTCAGCCAATCAATATAGTGTTAGTTTGCTTATAAAATATTTAAAGTACAATGACCATTGCTTTAAAGGATTTTTCTCTGACAAGAAAAACTGGCTAAAACTTAAGTAGGCTTGTCTGATTTCTTGGTTTTCATGGTTAAGAATGTTATTAACTAAACATAAATGTTTGTTAAAAGAGACATTCAATATTTATCAAGATAATTTCCTGTGTTTTATATCTTAGGAAAAATAAATCTTCAAAATTAGAATTCTTACATGTTTTAAGTTCTTTAAAATCATTATTCTGTAACTAGTTAAATAAGCAACTGTTATTACAATGTAGTTGACACTCTAGGTACATGTGATTGAGATATGTGAATCAACAGAAGTGGTGAATTGAGTTTCATCTCAAACTCCAGTTTCAACTCCAGAGCAGATTTGTAAGGTCGATGGACCCCTCGTTTCAGCTGACTGTGTGAAAATATAAGCATGGCAGATGTGGGGAATGGAGCTAGCTGGGAATCAGAAGCAGATATTCTATATAAATATACAGCTATTCTTTTGTTTGGTCCATTTTATTACCATCCTTGCTCTAAGGCCATTGGTTCTATTGAATCTACAAAGTGATGTCTTTACTATGTCTGCTCCTGGATAAGTTCCCAAGTGTATAGTTCTCCCATTAACCTGCATCTCCAGGCCTTCCTTGTGGGATTCTTTCCAAGAGACTGAATTCCTTATACTCATCCAGTTAGTTCTCAGTCAGAACACAGAAATTAACTCTAGTTATGCTCCTGCTACATATCAGACACTAAACCCTTTGCATTTGTAATCAGGAAAACTAAACATAATGAGCTATTATCACCTTTCTAAAAATAAGATTTGAAAGGTTACAGAGTTAGTAAGAAGCAAGGCAGAGATACCAGCACAGATATGTCCTGCTCCAAAGCCCAGAATTTTATGCTTTATCTACTTTCAAATATATTTAGCATTTTTTTAACTGCTCTGTGGCTATAAATGTCTAAACCTTGGGTCAATAATTGATGATCTCAGAGAAACCAACAAGCAGTCCAAAGACCCTAGTTTTATTTTCATTTTAATTATTTATTTACTTATTTTTGTAGTTCTAAGGATTAAACCCAGAGTCTTCTGCTTGCAAGCGAACACTGTACCACTGAACTACATCTGCAACTCTACTCCTGACTTTAAAACCAACTTTAAAAATCTCATTTGATCATCCTGCAGATACAGCTTCCCTCAGCTACTTGGGGAGTAGTCAACTCTCAATTGCTAACAAAAATTAGAATAATCTTAGGGTAGATCATGAAAAATTAATCAACAGAGCAAATACATCTGTTTTTATTACATGATGTTTTACAAGTACAAAATGGAACTTATATTATCCTAAAAGTTTTACTTCAAAAAATTAATACACTAACTTTAAAGTAGTGATTTTTTTTGTCCAGGAAGTAAAGAGACATGAAAAATTTAAATTAAAAATATTATTTACTGATTTACTGCTTTTTTTCTTTGTCTCACATACTGGAAAATAAACCCCCTTGAATAATTGAGAGTTGATTATTAAAATCTACACCATCATTCAACTCCTAGAAGTATGGTGAGGTGTAGTCAGATGATTAATGAAAAGCAAAATGAACTAATTAGTAAAATAGAAGTATTGTACATTTTCTTATTAGTACTAATTAAAGACTGTGAATGAAAATGTATTGATGGAAAAATATGGAGTCAGAGTAAGACGGCAACTAAGTTCTGCCCATCATCTCTTCCCACAGACACATCAATCTGAGCAGCTATTCATGTATGAAGCTATCTGCACAAGAACACAGCAAATAAGTTTTCTGTATTCACATGATGTTTTTGTAAGCTTCTTGGTAACCACAAAGCAAAACTCTGTAATATACAAACAAAAAAATATTAAACAAGAAGTCAAAACACATTGCTGGAGTAATTCACTTAACTTCTAAGGAAGACTATAAGTGAGGGAGAAAGAAAGGAATGAACAATAACAAAACAAGAAAACAAATTGCATAAAGGTTATAGTATGACCTTACCTGTCAGATGTTACCTTGAATATAAATTGTTGTGGTTTGGAAATGTCTGCCAAAGTTTCATGTGTTGAAGGCTTGATCCCCAGTGCAGCAATGTGCAGAGATGGGACTTTTGGAAGTGATTGGATCATGAGGGCTCTGATCTCATCACTAAATGAATCCATTGATGGATTAGTAATTTCATGATATTAATGAGAGGTGGTGAAAACTTCAGGAAGTAAGGCCTAGTTAGAAGAAGTAGGTCACTAGGGGCATGTATTTCTTGTTACCAGCCTCTCTTCTCTCTATCCTTCCTGGTCCCCATAAGGTGAGACGCTCTCCATTATAATGCTCTGTCTCACATAAGTCCATAACAATGGAGCCAGGCTATAAAGGTCTGAAACCATGAGCCAAAATAAATCTTTCCTTCGGTGAGTTGCTTTCTCAGGTACATTCTTTCACAGTGATGCAAAGATGACTAACACAGAAAATGGATTAAATGCTCCAATTAAAGGACATAGAGTGACTGAAGGAATTTAAAAGTAAATACAAAGCAACACCCAACTCTATGTTCCTTAAAAGAAACTTGCTTAACTTCTAAGGACATTTATTAACTGAAAGTGAAGGGTTGAAATAAGATATTCCATTGCAAAGGGAAGTCAAAAGAACACAAGAGTAGCTGTACTAATCAGATAAAATACACTTTGAATCAAAGCCAGTAGAAATAAATGAGGTCATTATATATAGTAAAGGGGTCATTTCAGCAAAAATAAAAATTCTCAATATTTATGCACCCAATAGCAGGGCACCCAAATATATACAGACTACAATACAATGATAGTTGGGAAATTTAACACCACACTTTCAGAAATTAACAGATAATCCAAGAAGAAAAGCAGCACAGAAATATCAGCATTCAGTCCAACCCTATACCAAACAGATCTAATGGACATCCACAGAACATTTTATCCAGTAGCTACCAAATACACATTTTTTTTCCTCATCAGCACATGGAATATTCTCCATAGTAGATTCATGTGATAGGTTACAAAATAAGACTGAACACATGTTTAAGATTAAATTAATATTTATTATCTTTTCTGACCATAATGCAATAAAGCTTGAAATCAATAAAAAGAAACATGTTGGAAATAGGAATGAACTTGAGCACAACTAAAGATCTCAATGAAAGTGACAAAACATTGATGAGAAAAAAATTGAAGTGAACACAAAGATGTGGAAAGATATTCGATGTTCATAGATTAGAAAAATCAATATTGTTAAAATATCCATACTAACAAATGTGATTTTGAAATTCAATTCAGTGTATATAAAAATACCAATGTGTTCAACACAGAACTAGGAAATACAATTCTGTAATTTATACAAAACCCACAAAACATCCTCAAATAGTCAAAGCCATTTTGAGCAAAAAGAACCAAACAGAAGGCAATATGCTATGTGACTCCAAAATATACTACAAGCTGTAATAATCAAAACAGCATGCCATTCACATTAAAAACAGACCCATAGTCAATGGAACCTGGATCTAAAGCCATGCATATATATCCAACTGATTTTGGATAAAGGTGCTAAGAACACATATCAGAGACAGTTGTTTCAATAAATGATGTTGGGAAAATTGAATAGCCACATGCATGTAGTTACATGAAGGAAGACAATTACTGTTTTAGTCAACTTTTTTGCCACTGTGAACAGAAGACCTGACAAGAACAATTAGAGGAGGAAAAGTTTGCTTGGGGGCTTGCAGTTATAGAGGTCTCAGTCCATAGATGACCAACTCTGTTGTTCTGGGCTTGAGGTAAGAACATCATGATGGAAGAGTGTGGTGGGGGAAAGTTGCTCATGGTGTGTGTGTGTGTGTGTGTGTGTGTGTGTGTGTGTGTATGTACGTAAGCAGACAGAGAGAGAGTTCTACTCAACAAGAACAAAATATAGACCCAAAATGCACACCCTACAATGATCCACCTCCTCCAGCCACACCATACCTGCCTATAGTTACCACCAAGTTAATCCTTCTCAGTGAATTAATGCACTGTAAAGGTTCTCATAACCCAATCATTTATCTTCTAAACTTTCTTGCACGGTCTCACACATGAGCTTTTGGGAGACACCTAATATCTAAACCATAACTCTCATCTCTCGCTGGTTGCAAAGATCATGTAAAAATGAATTAAAACTACAATGTGAGGCCTAAAGTGATCAAAATACTATAAGAAATCATAGGTAAAATGCTTCAAAATGTTGGAATGACCAAGTATTTTTTTTTCAACAAGATCACAAAAACCAATGAAATGAAAGAAAAAATAGACAAGTAGGATTATATTTTAAAATCTTCTTCACAGCAAAGGAAACACTAAACAGGGCCCAGAGACAACTAAAGAATGAGAGAATACATTTGCAAACTATACATCTGTCAAGGGGTACCTATCCAGAATATTTAAGTTTAAAAACTCAAACACAAACAAACCCACAAAAACAAATAATCCATTTTTTAAAATGTGTACTGCATCTAAACTGACATTTCGCAAAAGAAGACATAAAAATGGCCAACAGGACATTGTATGCTCAACATCACTAATCATCAGGGAAATACAAATCAAAACCATAATGAGATACCACCACAGCACAGTAAGAACATCTAATATCATAAAAACTAAAAACAAGTACTAGTGAAAATATTGAGAAAAGGGAAACTTGCCTACTATAGGTGGAGGGTGTAAATGATTATAGCCACCATGAAAAACAGGATGGAGGTGCCTAAAAAAAATTAGAAATATAACTACCATATGATCCAGTATAGATCCAAAGAAAATTAAATTAGTATCAGAGATATCTGAACTTCCACATTCATTACAGCACTCTTCACAGTAGCCAAGTAGTGAGTTTATCAAGTGATCCATGGATGAAGGAAATGTGCTACATATATACTATGTAACACTATTTAGTCATAAAATAATGAAATCCTATCATTTCTGACAACATGGCTTCATTACATTATTGTAAATCATTACGTTAAGTAAAACAAGTCAGACACATAAAGTCAAGTACCAAGTGTTCTCACTCATGCGTAGAATCTAAAATAATTGATATCATAGAAGTTGAAAGTAGAATAGTGGTTTCCGGAGGCTGCAGATGGGAGCGGGGCCAGGATAGGAAAGACTGATCAATGGGTACTTGGTTACAGTCAGATAGAAATAACTAGCTCTGGAATCCTGTTTCATAGTATAGTGACTAGAAATAAAAAATTATGTGGTGTGCTTTTCAAAATCTAGAAGAAAGGATTTTGAAAGTTTTAACCATAAGAAATGATACTTTTTGAGACAATGAATATATTTAAGCTGATCTAAAAGTATGTGGCATTATATGGTACAGCATTGCTATGTTCAGCATTTCTGTTTTCCTGTATTAATTTTTTTTAAAAAAAATAGTGAAAAATATAACATAGCCACATCTCAATCTACTACTTATAATCAAAGATCAGAGACATATAAAAATGAAAAAGACAATATCCCATTTGCTAGTTTCACTTAAGGATAGCTGTTTTGCTCAATTTTCAATTAATATGGCACAAAACTATCCAGAAACCAAGCAAAATCTTTAGCATTTGTTTTAATAATGGAGAACATTTTAAGTCTTCTTAAAAAAATTGGCCTAGTTTTCAGTAGGATTATTTTAACATTTGTAAATTTGTTTATCAAATATGAACACTTATCTCCTCCATTGGGCTGTCAATTGAATTTAGAAGTGTGCCCTATTTCTGACAAAGCTGAAGATGTTGTCAATATTGTTCTCCTGTTTGAAAGAGTTATCTCAAGAACATGGTAATTTTTCAGTAGTAACTAAGACTTCTAACTATAATATAAAATTCAGCTTTCTGATGAGCTAATAAATTAAAGCTCTTGATAATGATTATTGACCTTTACAGACCTTTTCCTCTCATTTGTGATGGCAATGGAGACTTTTGTTTGTTTCGTATGTGCAGTTGGAAAAGTTTCAGTTATGTACAGGCTTGGATCCAAACCTTGGCTCTACCAGAATGATCCTGAACAATTACTTTACCTGGTTGTGATGATCATACCTACTATGTCAAAAGACTGTTGAGGGGATGGACTGAGGTAACAAATTTAAACAGTTTAATAAGTGCTTAGAATTGAATAAGCATTTATCAAACATGATTCTTCTTTGCTTTCTCCATCTGGGCTACCCCGTGTCTCTCTGTGTTACATATGCTGTGGTCAGGAGCCTTGGCAACACTTCTAGTTATTCCTCTTCTCTTTTACCCTTCACTGGTTTTCTGAATATGAAATGAGACTTGGTCTTTTCAAGGTTTTTCATCTTCTCAATAGTAAGAAATTAGTTTTCATTAAGACTGTATTTTATGTGCCACTTTCCAATAATGTGTGAGGTTAACATTTTCTACTTCTATCATTACAAGATTTGTGATCCATTCAACTCCATTTATTTGGCTTAGACTCTCAGACATTTCCTCAATCTTCTCATCCACCCAGTTAGTGAGGATTGATGGCAGCTCCTGAGCATAGGGCTCCCTGGCCCTCCCTGATCATGCAGCTTTCTTAGGAAGCACTCTATCTTTTTGACCACAAGAATTTTGATATTAGGGTGGAGAGTCTAGCCAGGAAATTAAAAAAAAAAAAATCAACCTTTTCTCATTTTGAAGAAGGACATTTAGTAGAGCTTTTTTGTTTTTCTTTTTAAGTTTTTCAGATATTTTGATTTATACATAAGAATATTATTTTTCACCAGGTGTGGAGGTACATACTGGTAATCCCAGTGGCTTGGGAGCCTGAGGCAGGAGGATAGAGAGTTCAAGGCCAGCCTTAGCAAAGGTGAGGCACTAAGCAACTCAGTGAGAGCCTGTCTCTAACTAAAATACAAAATAGGGCTGGGGGTGTGGCTTAGTGTTCGAGTGGACCTGAGCTCAATCCCAGTACCCCTCCCCGAAAAAGAATTTTATTTTTCAGATTTGATATTTAATAGGAGCAGAAAGAATGTGAGGCAACTTATTACAAACTTTAATAAGAGTTTGTTGCTTACTCTCTATCTTATATTAAGGCTTAGGATACCACTACATGATTTCTCTGTTTTGCATTCTTTTTTCAGCATTCATTCACTAGTATTGATCTTCAGGTCTGAATTTAAGAGCATGCCAATGAAAACCTGATTAAGTCCCCAAAATCCTCATGAGGTATAAGAAGGAGGGTGTTTCCTTACAGAGATGCAGGCTTCCTGATCTATTTTTGAATGACCTCCTGGAAATGGTTAGCACTGTGGACATCAAGCTCTGGGGTGTAGTTGTGTTGATAGAGCTGAGTGCATAACCAAGTCACAACCTCTCCAAACAGTTTCACACAGCTGGCAATCAGTAAGAATGACTTTTCTTCTTTGTACTACCAGGAAGCTGTCTATTGAAAATATGAATGTGTAAATCCTGCTGATAAGGTAAGGATTTAAGATGTCAGAGGTGGTTCTTTCAGTACCTAACATCAACTAAGCCTTTCTTGCAAGATCCAGTCTAATATATTATATATTTCCCTACATTTAACCAGTCTTCAGGCATCCACTCAACAGCTAGTTTTCTGATGGTGCTGTAGCTAAATTTGAAACACCATTTTTTTCTTTCCTACTTATATATCATCTGTTGTTTTCCTAAAACACTTGCTACCTTTTGTCTGTTTCCTGCTACATTTATTGTATCTGTTTTCTAACATCATTTTCATAATTCACATTAAACAGACCTCCATACTATAACACTAGAGTATATGCTCCTTGAATTCAGATTTCTTCAATATCATCATTTTTGTCCAAAGGCAGCATATATAAATAATAAATACATAAATAAGCTGTTATAAACATTTTTTATTTTCATAGTCTCCCTATTCTAAAACCAGCGAGCTTAAAGAAACAAATACCAGAATTGTTGGTGTACTTTTTAAATTAAACATGAACTTCTTTGTTTCTGATTGCAGCTTGTAAAATATACTGATATACTTGGGTACATTATTTAGATGTTTGGATTCAACCAGGTGCATTTAACATTTTAGCTGATAAACTCTTAACTAAATGAGGCACATTGTTAAGTCCCTAAATACAAAATCTAATTATCAAAAAAGAATGGGAGAAAATTGTCTTTTAACAAAAACACGTTTGTTTTTGTTTTCCCCTAGTAAAAAGATGAACGAGCCAATAGAGAGTAAATATCCTTATTCCACAGGCTGTATGAAAGTTACTCACGTTCACGCAGAATCCTCTACCTCAGGGAATGCACCTGAGCCATTTCTAATCTCTTTGATAAATGCTGCTGCAGTTCAAGTTTCAGAATCAATTCAAGAAAAATTTGAAGTGGGGCTTCTCCCAAAGTAGTGGCAGGTCTGTTCTGGACAGGCATACATAGTAAATCAGAGTTTTCACATTTCATTGCCTGGAACTAACTCAAACTGTCAGGATGTGGCCAGGTATAAATGCTGCTGTGAAGACGGTGGAGAGTAAACAGCCTGAGCTTCAGTATTAGATACTAGAAAATAACTTGAAGATCAAGCTTTTTTTGGAAGTAATCAACTAAGAAAAGTCAAAGCTAATGGCAATATTAAGATGATGATGCCAAGTACACAGTATGCAATATTAAAATAGAGCCAAATAGTCATTAGGTTGCATAAAGAATAATTATAGAGGGAATCTCATATATTAATTTGATAAAAATAGTTGCTGGGTATGTGTGAGTAACCAAGGCTTAAATTTAGATTTAAAATTAGTGAAGTGTCAACTGCCTAAGGGATGATAGTTTCTCAAACACAGAAACTTTCCAAGAAAAGTCTCCAAAGACACAAAGACTTCAGTCTTAAGCTTATCCTGATAAGATGAAATCTGAAAATATCCTTATTATATACCGCAACAAAACAAGGAACAGTAGCCAACTCTAAATTTGTAATGAGAATCAAAGGAGACAACATGCCAGTTCTAAAATTACAAAATCTGAAATATTTTGAATTCCTACATGTTGTCACAAGTGGAAAATTCCATACCTGACCCCATGTGTTGGGTTGCATCAAAACACAGGCTGATATACTTGGGTAAAAATATTGTATAAAATTATCTTCAGGCTAAGTGTATGAAGTACATATGAATTATCAATAAACTCTGTGTTTATAATTGAACCCCTCTAAGATATTTCATTGTGCATATGCAAATATTCCAAATTTTTTTAAAAATCAGAAATCCAAAATACTTCTGGTACCAAGTATTTCAGACAAGGTATATACACCTTCCATTACCAGAGTCCGTTCTTATAATTTCTCACTGTGTTCTCCCTGTTGAATGCTACAATCAATTATGAACAGTATCTCCTATTGAATTTGTTGAGTTACTCTTACCACACTTAGTTTACATTTTTCTAGGAACTCAACCTTTTTATCTCATCTACACAGACCCCTCATTTCAACTTTGTAAAGTACTTCCTGCTAACTGAGAAGCCAAACATCTATCTTTCTGTCTCTATCTTTTCTGATTTCTATTCCAGGTTTATTTTTCAACACAGTTCAGCTTAGATTCAGGAACTGGTATATGTGATCCAACATCCTTTTTTTCTTTCTTCCGGTATTTTAAATCAAACTGAATAATCCCAGAATTTTATTTGTAGACCCTTCAAAATATATTTCTAACACCATTCTTAAAAACACACAGGTGAAATACTATTCTTATAATTAAAATTTAAAATAACTTAAAATAATCACTTAACCAGTCAATGTTGTATGTATTTCCCTGATTGTCTCATGGGAGTAGTTTTGTATTTCATGTGCTGTATCAGGACCTGAAGTTCATATATAAAGCCCATAAATCATTAGTAATTCTATTGGATATTCCTGAAACTTGTGTTTTGTTATTTTATGATAACATCTTTTTACTTGCCATATTTCTATTCTTTCCTTAAGATTTCTGAACTTTTAAATGCTTTTTATAAAATATCCTTAAGTGTGTTGTTCTATTATCCAAGTTCTTGAAATATCCACTCTTCACTTGTTAGGCCTGCTACAATAGAAGGTCTTCCAAAGGCCCTTGAGTTAAAGATTTTGTCCCCAGTGTGTCACTACTGCTACTGGGAAGTAGGATCTAGTAGGAGTTCTTCTGATCATTGGGCCATGTCCTTGAGGAGATCAGTTGACCTAGGCCCTTCCTCTATTTCTTTTGTGAGCAGTTTTTCTAGATTCTGCAATAATACTGTGCTGCTCTTGCCAAAAGCTATGGAGCCATTTTATCATGGACTGAAACTCACAAAACTGTGAACCAAAACAAAACTTTCTCCTCATGCAAGTAAATAATTAAATTAAATTTAAAAATAAAAAATAGTAAATATTATTTTATGAACAAAAAATTATCTAAATGACTGGGTTCTATGGCCACTGATTGCTTATTTTAATAGATAGAAATTTTATATTTGTTACAATCATACTTAGGTCTCTGCAACCTGGTGCAGGATCCACATTTATGCTCTTCCTTGATAAGGTTTACGAGTTCACCTGGGGACAACTGCGTACTTCTTCTCTCACCTGGGTACTTCCAATTTTTTTAACCAAAAAGAATATTTAGAGCTACAATGAGACTTGAAATTTGTCTATTCCAAGATTTTCATTTTAGAGATAGAGAAAATAAGGCCAGATGATGTTTAATGATGTAAGTAGGCAGCATGATATCTTTTAAAATTTGGGATTTAATTCAGAGAGATATTTGAGTCCCAAACTCTACAAATTCAATTTTATCAATTTCTCTGCCCCTCAATTTCTTCCTCTATATGCATAAAAACAAGAATATGAAATGCTCTTTTTATTTATTTTTTTCTGCTGGAAGAGTTTAGTATTTCTTCTTAGCCCTGGGGTCACTAATTTAGAACATGAGCCTTGGAACCTCTATTTGTCCCAGAGGTGGAGTTAGTTATCAGATTAGAAAGGAATAAATTCTTGGTTTTTTAATCTGTAAGGCAAGGTCTAAAAACCAAACTGAAAAAATCTGAAAACAGATGCACTTGGCAGGGTAGGTTTTTCCTGGTTCCTCTCATACCCCTCCCATTAGATAAAGACCACTAGAGCAAAGAGAGTGAAAGAAGAATTGAAGAGTAAATGATTCAGCTTGGAAGTATGTCTGTTTCCTCATTCTGTCACATCTCTATCTTAGAGAGGGTGAAAAGTAAAAACAAAAGATTCTTAAGTTTGAAGGATCAGACATTTGAAAGACAGAATTCCTCTGCACTGAAGGTCAACAAACATACTGCTGTTGCTAGCAGCACTGGTGGTAGAACAAGAGGTAGACTAGGAGTGCTGGGGCAGAATAAGTGTCCCAGGTCTCCAGCAGGGCATGAGGGAACAAGAGAACAACTGAACATTCTCCATGTCTTTGAGAGAAGATTGAAGGCCTGGGAGGGACTGTGTATAAGTAGTAAAGACCCGGAGCTACCTGAGCCAATTGTAGGCATGAAGTCCCCAGGTCAGGTAGAGTAACTAACAGCTCTGTAGATGTAGAAGGGATAGAACCTGAAGATAAAAATAACTACAATTCCATCACATGATGATTCTAGATCTTAGTGAGATCCAGTAGAAAAGCGGTCACTCATATAATCTGTCAATGCTTTGTTACATTTCCTAAAGACCCTTCTGTATTTTGGGTCAGCCTCAGAGCTAGCAGTTTGCAAGAGCCAGGAAAACAAATGCATGAATAGTTACTGAACTTAATTACATTTGTCTACAAATGACCAGATACTTTATCAGATTGGTTAAGAGTTTTGATCAGAATTTAAACTGATTAACTTAAGGAAAAGAAGTGAATAAAGGAAATAGAAAGAGGAGAGGCGGCCCAACATAACACAGGTTTATTCAGGGCAAAACTGTGGAAGGGAGTCCAGTGGAGACTGAAATCTGTCTTCCGCTTACAGCTTGGGTAGATATAGAGGAGTGAGGGAGGGGGTGGAATTTTTGTGGTTTGGCTGGTTAAGCCACTACTGAGGGGGTTGTCAGGGAAGGGTCCTTGTAGTGTCACCTTCATAAGGAAATGGGTGTTTTCAACATCTCAATCCCAGATAACAATTTCCTTTCTTATGGTGATGGAGTGTTTGGAGTTTCTTTGCTTGATGGTAGAACATAGCAATTTAGATCAGCCTGAATCAGAGTGATCATGAGGTAACTCTGTTATAAGAATGAGAGTATGTTTCAAAATGGTGTTGCCTCTGTCAAGTCCTACCTAACAACTAATAAGAAATAAGTTAGAATTTTGTCTGTTGAATATTTGAGTGTAAAATGGATCATGTATTAGTTTCCTATCACTGCTATAAATTACCACAATTTATATTCAAATAATAAAAATTCATTCTATAGTTCTGAAGGCCAGAAGTTAAAAATACAAGTTGGTCTCATGGACTGATATCAAGGTGTTGGCAGGCTGCATCTCTCTGGAGGTTCTAGAGAAATGTATGTTTGTAGAGGCTCCAGCATACCTTGACTTGTGAGTCCTTTCTCCATCTTCAAAAACAGCATTTTAACAACTTCAGATCTCTCTGAGCTTTGGCTTGCCATTTCTAGCTTTTAAGCACCCTTGTGATTGCATAGCATCTACCAAGGTAATCCGGAATAACCTCTCTGTATCAAGATCCTTGATCTAATCAACCACCAAATTCTGTTTGCCATGTAAGGTAATGTATTCATGGGTTCTAAGGATTAGGATAATTTGGATGGCCACTCTTCTACCTACCACAACACAGTGGGCATATGCAAATATAAGTATTATGAAGTGATATAAGTGTTATGCATCACAAATAGGAATTCATTTATATTCAAGTTTCCACCCTTCAGATTAGCAGTTACTGAAACCACTTAATAACCATGAGAATCTTGATTACTTTTTACTGCATCAAAGAATCTCAGCTTAGCTAAAAAAAAAATAACATGTAACACATTTGTTTAGTCAAATATCAGAAGTAGATTATTACTAAATTTTAATTGGATCTTCATAACTACTGAAAAAAATTAAAAGAAAACAAGATTCATCATCACATTAAGACTAACCCTCAGCCCTTTTTGTCCTAATGTCTCAGTTACCTCACTACCTAGCTGAACACCATTCTCATCTTTTAATAGGATAGCAAGCCTTGTATCCCCCATGAGTCTAGTTGTGGTACAATAGAGACAGAATTGATTTCTTTTCCCCAGTATACTTTTTGCAGCTTTTGTGTCCCTACTTTAGATGTTCTTTCATATATATTAGCTTTTTGTCTCACTTCCCCCGAGGATTATGAGTCTTTGGAAGTCACAGACACAGATTCAATTATCATGGCATCCCTTACTGTGGGCCAGGGGGAATGAATAGTGAACACAGATTTCGGTGCTCAATAAATATTTGTTGAATTGAAATGGAGGAGAAAAAATCCCAGAAAATGAAAGAATGAAATGTCCTTGATAATATAATGTCAATTTTAATGAACAAAATTTAAATAGCTACATTTTTATCTTACTTATTACTACAGAAATTAGAAAGAAAGGAGAGGTTTTTCAATAGAATTCAGCTGTTTCCTTTCCTGCAATTCTCAAAAGATGAGGTAAATGCTCTTTTTATATTGGCAAATCCCAAATCTATAACTAAAATACCACTATAGTTGTGATGAATGTTTTGATTCCGTGTTTTAAAAATTAGTTTATGTAGTTTCTAAAGTCACTATGCCCAGAGGCTTTATATTGAAGGATGCAATTTAAAAGTAAAATAACACACAAATAAACTAATAAACCTACACCACTGTGTAACAGGAGACAGATTAAACAAGAATCTGTATCCCAGCCCCTGCTGATATGAGTGTGTATAAAAGAGGAAAATGTTTTGAACTAGAGGGCAGAGAAACACAACAGCTGATATTTGAGGGGTGTAAGCTGACATCTGTCACCCGGCCTACTCAATAAGATCCCATTTGATTCACTAGAAAAAATTAGGCCCTTCTACCCAGCCCTGGCACCATGGTGAAGGATTCCAAAAATAATGAAAAGTGAAGACCACTTTTTTGAGGGAATAATACTAAAAGGTGAGTGACTCACCCGAGACGGAGATTCAACCAAGAGATTTTACTGGGGGGCTGCCTGAAGGGGAAGAAAAGGAGAGGTAGAGAGCAGAGGAGAGAAGGAGGGCAGAGAGGCAGAGGGGAAGAGAGCAGAGAGAAAGAGAGAGAAGAGAGAGGAGAGAAAGAAAAGAGGGCAGAGACAGTAAGCTTGCAAACTTTGGTTTAAGAAGGGTTGCGTAGGCAATGTGGCGGGGGTGCTGATTGGCAGGGTGACTCAGGAAAGGTGAGCACATGGGGATTGGTTGAGAAAACGTTTGAATCTGGCACCCTTCAGAGAAGAGGGAGAGGAGTAAGGGGTTACATGATGTTCTCTTGAAACAGAAACTTAACTTCAGCAAACTTAACCTCAGCGGGGAGAAACCTGATGGGGGAAATAAAACCAAAATGCAAGGTCTCCCACATACCCAACTAATACATAAGTTACATGCCAGTTCATGAAAATTAGCTCCCAATTTTACATGTTGAAAGTTATCCTAGAGCCTATATCTGGAGTTGGTGAGAGAAAATACCATGGGAGAGGCCAGTGGTAGGGCTAAGGTAACAGCACATGAGCCAGCTGTTAGTGAGGATCCAGTATCCTGTAGTGGCACATTGTGAGCACACTCAGCTCAAGGCACTCAGCTTTCAACTCCCACTGTGGAATTTCTATACATATCTGCATCGTGTTGGGTCCAGGAACAACTAGGCAGTTGTGTAATAATCCATGATAGTGAGGTTTCAAATAATTTCATTCTCATCAATATCTAGAAATTTATGTCTCTGCCTTCCCACTAGAAACCCTGACATAAAGTGAGTGCCTACTTATTACCCCAAATGAAAACTCTATGTAAACCTTCAACACCTTTAAAAGAATGACTCAAAAATGTCAAAAAAAAATTACATCATGGGTTCTTAGGTAAAATTCTTTTTTCATAGCTATCTCTGTATCTTTCAACAATTGATACCCATACCAGTTTAATTTTGGCATCATAAATAATTGTAATTCTTACATTTATTTTGATATACAACCAAATTTTACTCCTCCGAGTTTCTACTAATATGCAATAATAACCCTTCTGTCTCACTCAGTGGGCCTCACTAGATTTTATACAAGACTGCTTCACATCCAACACATCCTGAATACTCATAGAGATTAATATTATAACTGTGGGTAATTTTTTCTTTCATTAAAAACTTTTTTATTCTTTTCACTTTCAAATATTTCATAAAGTGAAAGTTATCTTGACGTGTAATGAGGCTGAATCTGATAGATGGCATATATAACCACAAATTTAATGTCAGTTATATATTTGGTAAAGTAATAATGAAAATATTCTTCTAAAGAATATAAGAGACTTCACCAAATAAATTATTATAAGATCAAATGGACCTAGACAATATAGAAAGTGCAAATAAAAAACAAAGCAAAAGTGATCTCTAATGATTGAAAAAGAATCCTGCATACTGATTGTTTTGCAAACTTAAAAGATGTTACAATAAATATACCCTTACTTATTAACAATTAAATTTTCAACTTATACAAGAGTGGGAAAAAATTAATCAAATTTTGTTATGTTTGTCATTACAGGAAGAGTAGTGAAAACACATTTTACATAACCAATTCATATACCTTGTTTCCTATTTCATTGGCACCGAGGAGAAAAAGCACTAATTAGTTATATGTACCTTCCTGGGAGGCAATATGTTGAAGTCAATGATTAATTACATTTGGAAACAAATTGCAGAACACTCCATTGCTTTCATTTTTATCAAATAATGGATATTGAAAAGACTGTACATCAACATCCATTTAAAACTAAGTATCCAGGAAAGAATTCTATATGAATTATATAAGCATACATTATTGATTCTTCTCAAAAACAAAATGTATTGGGCTAAAACAGTAAGAGAAGACAATAGAATGTATATAACACTACAGCTGATTTCATTTGGACAAAAAGTTGATAATGCCATTGAAACTCCAAGTACCCCCAAATAGCTCTGGGATTCCATCATATTGACTGTATATCTTCAGACAAGTCAATTATATTCTTGTAAGTAATTTGGTTGACTTAGGCATTATTTTTCACAAGGATTCTGAAGTACCAAAAAACTTTAAAGAATTACTTAGAAGCTGAGTTGTACTCAACAGCATGCCTCTCTCTCTTGTTCCAAACTTCTCCAGCATGCTCAACATAAAAAGTGATAATTTATTGTTTAACATCACTCATACTCCTCACGTGTTGTTTATTGAAACTGACCCCCAACACAGCTGTGTATATCCTGCTCCTTATTCACATTTAAATGTTCCAACTACCAAATGACATTCCCACTTGCAGACTATGGTTGAACTAGAAAAATCACATCAGCACCCAGTAGCAGAGACAGAAGAGGAATTTACCACTGACGTTGATCACACTGCTGATGTGCTTGTGTTCTTGAAAAGCATGCTGTTATTGCTTTTGGTATTGTTTTTGTGTTTTCTACAGACGCTGAAGCCCATTATTGCTTGCACCTGGTGTGGACTGCTCCCACTCCCACCCATGTCGCCTTGGCCTGCCACTGTCAGCATCTGTGTCCCAGAAGCAGCATGCTCATTCCCAATATACACATAATACATTATGTCTTAATTCTAACTACCAGGGGTAAAGTGGTTTGTTCAGGGCCAGAAACATGAGAAGGGCAAAAGCTTATATAAAAGTGCATTCTTGAGGTCACTGCAGTAGCAACTGAGGCTCATTGACTTCTTGAAAAAATATACAGCAGGCCTCCCAGAATTGTCCACCCAAATGCTAAGAACTGCAGCCTTTATCCTTAGCTTCCATAAGGAATTTGAGGCTTACCTTAGGACACTCACGGATAAATCTAACAGATTTATTTTTCTTTTCTCTTGCTTGTTTTTTTTAACATTTAGTGATAGTTTATATTAGTAATAGCTTGTCATTTTTATCCTTGTAGCTCAAACCAGACCTGAGTCAAGGGGCTGTGATATAGGACATCATCCATCAGAGATCTCTTTGGTTGGTCAATATTCATAATGCCTTATATAGTTTCTTATAATTTTATGGTGTTTTCTCAAATTTGCTTACATTTAATTTTCATAGTAATAATTTTTATTATCATTATCTCCATTATTCATACTTTGGAGATGAGAAATGCTTGCCTCAAATTAACACAACTAATAATTAGTAGAGGAAAGATTTAAAGTCAATTGCAGTGCTTTTTCTCCATTATTGCATTTTCTTCTTTAAAAGAAATAAGAAGCATATTACATCTACCTTTTTTATTACTTACATACTTACCACTTACATGCATGTGGTTTGAATATATATATATATATATATATATATATATATATATATATATATATATATATATAT
>NW_025999842.1:48849-75362 GCF_001458135.2 Marmota marmota marmota | reverse complement strand
TATATATATATATATATATATATATATATATATATATATATATATATATATGTCTGAAGAAACAAGGGCACAATTGATTTCTGGGCATTAGTTATAAAAATAAAATGTGCATGGTGATATGAACCCAATCCATGTCTAAACTATTCAAGTGATTTAATTTGTTATGGTTTGTATAGAGTCTCTGAAGGAGTGATGATAGCCAGTTTCCAAGATAGTGTTAGCCTGTAGCAGATTACTCACTCTGAAGGAAGTCACCTGCCATGTGGTGAGGACAGACATATAAGCCATTCTGTGGATAAGTTCTCATCACAAGAACTAAGGCCTCTAGCCAACAACCAGCACTAACTTGATGGAAATGTAAGTGAAACAGCTTGGAGATGACTCCTTCTGCTCAACAAAGCGTTCAGAGGAGTCCTGAACCAGAACCCCAACAGAGTTGATCTTAGTTTCTTTACCTAAAAAAACTGGGAAAGAGTAAAGATGTGTCGTTCTTTTAAGCTACTAAGTTTTTAGTTAATTTTTTAGGCAGCAATGAATAGTCAAATCAGACAAAAATGAGTCTCTGCTGTATTCTTAGAACTGACAGAAGTGACATTCACAATGAATTCTGTCTTCTAAGATCCACGCTGTGAATCTCTTTCAGGTGAAAGTTGCTAACAAAGAAGTATATTTATTACTATAATAATTAAACAGACGTTTCTTGTATACCAAATGACTTTGCTCTATATAAATGCCAGTCTAGAAAGCTTTACTCTATAAACAAATAGGTTTAGCACAGGCTCTAGTAATCTGTATTTCCTTGGCTTCCTATGTCACCCCAATTAGAATAGAGCACTTAAACCAGAATTTCAGTGTTCTAGAATTGCAGCTGATATAGTTTCAAGGTGACTGTCAGTTAATCAGAATGATTAGATTGTTTTTAATCCAAAATAATTGATCAGGAGATGTATAGCTATTATGTGTACTATTAAATGACAGTGTGGGAGAATAATTACATTTATGAAAGTGATTTATCTAAATAAAAAATTTGCAATAATTTAAGTAATATATGAGGCACTTTTAAATTAAACAACTTTAAGAATAAAAAATAAATTGTCTTTACTAAGTAAAATTAAGGGAATCTATACAGTTGTAACACAACATAATTGTGATATAATGCTTTGGGGAAATAACACTAATATGAACACATTGTATCTATGGAATATCTTAAATGCTAGGCTACAAGTCAAGATACAGATATTATCAGAGTTAACCTTTAGAATTGTATTTTACTTAGTCTCCTATTATTAAATCATTCTTAGCAATTTACAAATACCTCATAATATCATTTAAAAACAAACAACCCAAAGACCCTCTTTTGAGCACATACTATTATCTACTGCTTTATTTCTCACCTAATACCAAATCCTAGAGAATTATCTGTAATTTTTATTCAAACAACTCAGCTCAATTTTTTTTATTTTTCATTTTTTAGACACAGTTACAAAGGGCTTCACCTCTACCTCCTTACCAGAATTGTTGCTCTTATCAAATCATTAATGACACCTAATTGCCAAAATCTTTTAGTTAATTCTTAATAATCATGTTACTGCTCTATCAACAATATTTAAAGCAGTTGGTCCCTCTCTTCTCATTGGAACTTTCCATTCACTTGGTTCTAGGCTGCTCACTCTGATCCACTGGCCTTCTCAGGGCTATCCTCTTTCTCATTCTTCTTAACTGGGTCTTCCACATTCTTTCAGCTTCTATATACTTAAGAATCTCTAGGCTCAGCCCTTGAGCATGGTCTCTTCTATCCATACCTACAATCTTGGTGATTTCACTCAACCTCCCATATCAGATTTGTACCTTCAGTGCAGACCTTACCTGTGAACTCCAGACTCCTATAATCAACCCTTAGTTGATGTTTTCTTTTAAATGCCCAGTAAGCATCTCAGTCTCAATATATCCTAATCAGAGTTGCTGATCTCCTCAAATATCAATCCTCTCCATTTTAGTTGATGGCAATTTACTCTTAGTTGTTTAATTCAAAGACTTTGTGGTCATTATTGGCTTTTCTTTCTCTCGTATCTCTCATCCAATCAGCTGGCATATCCCATTGATGCTACCTTCAAACTATGTGCAGAAACTGACCATTTCCTATCACTGTATCCTCACCACACTGGTCCATTTGATGGTTACAATGGCCCTTTACTATGTAGTTTTTTCTAACTTTGGCAACCGTATAGTTTATCCCAACAAAGTACCTGGTTTTTCTTGAAGATAAGTGAGATCATCTTGCTCTTCTGTTCAATACAAAGAGAGGGAGGGAGGGAGGGAGAGAGAGAGAGAGAGAGAGAAAGAGAGAAGGAAAGATAATAAAGAAAAGAAGGAAAAGAAAGAGGGAGGGAAGAAGGGCAAGAAGAAAAGAGGGAAGGAAGGGATGAAGTGGATAAAGGAAAGAAAGAAATAAAAAATGATCCAAGACTTACATGATCTGGCCCTTCCTTACCTTCTTGCCTCACCTACTTTCTCTCTCTCTCTCTCTCTCTCTCTCTCTCTCTCTCTCTCTCTCTCCCTCTCTCCATTGCTGCCATATTATCTTCCTGATTCTTGGAGCATGCCAGAACATGCCTGCCTTGGAAGCTTTTTCCTTTCTATGGCCTCTTCTTGGATGGACATTTCTGCCCTCAGCTCTCTGTCTGGCTCACCTCCTTCAGATCTTTGCTCAAATGTCTCTTTCTTCGTGTGGTTTCCTGACATTAATGTTTTAAAGTGGGGAATCACACTTGAACTGCTTAGGACTCTTATGCTGTCTCAGCTTAAATTTTCTCTGTTGTATTTTCCACTGATACACTAGACAGAGTCACTACCCAGAAAACTGAGCTCTATGATGGCAGGGAAAATATCTTAATGTTTTGTTTACTACTGCCTCCTTTTTGCATCAGTTCGTGACTAGTACACAAAAGACACCCATTAAATGACTAAATGAGTTAGGCATTATTAGTAGCTACATGGTAGTAGCTACAGTTTAGACTAGAGAAAACCGAGCTGGCGAGTAAGTGAGATAGTCATTTAGTTAGGTTAGTAAGGGATTTTCTCTGAATTTCAGAGCTAGGCAGTGGCAAAGCTGGCAATTTTCTGATTTCATAGCCCATGTTCTTTGCCACTATACAGATCCTATTCCACGGTGGTAAAGAGCAGGCAAGACATTCAGAATTAGCCAATCCCAATGAAGATTTCCCCACTTATTTTCTATAGGACTTGAATCAAGTTTCTTAACCTATAAACTTTAATTTTCTTAGCTGATAAAATGAGATTAGTAATAAAACCTACCTGTTTGGATTATTGAAATCAAATGAGCTAGAACTTGTCTGTCAATCAGGGATTACATTAAGCACAGGTGGCATAAAACCCAGCTGAAATGGTTTGAAAAACAATTATGTTCTCTCATCAGCCATCCAGAGCTGGTAGAGTTGCTTGAGGAAGCAAATTAATATGAACTCAAAGTCTTGCATTAAAGTAAAATATAAAACAAAAATACAGATCTGCATATTTTGGTCAATTTCATTCTGCAGATTTGTATATACATTTTCTTTATTTTATTTTATTTTTTTATGTTTTACTTCAGTGCCAGACTGAAGCAGCTCAAGGAGAGGGAGGAGGGGAAGGAAAGGAACATTATTGAGAATTGCAATGGAGCAAATTAGAAGCAATTATGATGTCAAAACGAACCTCACAATTATGTATAACTATAATGCACTAATAAAAATTTTTAAAGGAAATTAAAAATACAAATCTGCTTATTTACTAAATTGAAAAATAAATAAGTAAAGGATTGCAACAAATGGAAGAGGAAGTAAGATTTTTTTTAATGTGTCCTTTTCTTCCTATTAAAAGTTTGAGACTTTGAGTTTTAATTTTGTCATCCCTCCATTATGCTATTGGTGCTACCAAATTTCACCACCAATGAGTATGTTAGATACCTTCGAGTTCTTCATTTGAGCTAGAAATTATTAAACAGGACAGCTAAGAATAGAAATCTGAGGCAAGTTCCTGAACACCACTCTTGGCTCTGACATCAGCACTTTATCAGCACAGTCATTGTAATAAGAACCAAAGTAGTTGAGATATTATCATTCATATTTCTCATTTTTCCCCCAAGTAGTTATGTGAGATATCTTGCCAAATACATTGCTGAAATTCTGACACAGATTTTTCCCCAAGCACCCTCTTGATATGAGCTTAATATCCCTCTACTTCATATGATATTTTTCTTTCTGATTTCCTCAAGCCCATTCACCTATGCTTTGAACCAGGAAATTAGAATACATCTATCATAGACGTGATTAATTATTGCTTTTACAGGGAAAACAGCCCAAATTCTGCACATCTCTGAAGATCCCTCTTTGCTTCCACAACTTCTCAACTGCGGCAATAATTGCAGACACTAGACACTGTTTCCACTGCCAGGCTTATAGTCGCTTGCAAGCTCCTGAAAGAGCTAGTCAGTCCTCATCCTGTCTCTCCCCTAAGTAACTTTATCCACTTCAGTTGTGTTATTGGCTGACATACTCTAAATCAGTGACACTGCCTTACTTAAAGCCCTAGTCTCATATCAACAACTGCCTAATAAATCCTTCCACCAGGGTGTCCCATGAGACTGTTATAATTACTGTGTTCCAATCCAAGAAGCTCATTATTTGCTCACCACTCTCACCCTGGCCACCATCCCATCTTGCTTTCCTTTGTTTATAGGCCAACGATCCTTCAATTTAGTCTAGTAATCTTGCACAAATATTTCTAGGATGCCTTAGAACAGTCCCAAGAACTGTTCTAAGCATAACATACTTAATATCAAGGTCCTTGGTCTAGAGAGATACACAGAGAACAATCTATTTCAATAAATGGCATGAGAGCTTAAATGAATTAAAGAAAAATGGGATTTTCATGTATGCATAAGAGGAATATATGAAGCACTATCCTTCTAAATGTATGTATTTTGAGTGGCTCTGTACAGCAGGCCAAGGAAATTCAGTACACATGAACATTTTTTAGCATTTTTACATAGAAGAAACATGTCCAGGTGATGCAGATCAGTATACTGTGTTTGAATAACCTCTCAAAACAAAATGATATATGATACAACATCTGAATGAACAAAAAGAAAGGCCAAGATAATTTTAATGAGCAAATTCAAACATTACTGGGTTTTGAGAGGCTTAAATCAAAAAATCTATACAGGTTTATTCTCATAGATGGCTTCAGAACTTATCAGGATCACTTGAAAATTCCTCAAAACTTCTTCTGCAAATTGGCTTAGTAGAGAATTTGGTTCCTGTTGTGTGGTAACTGGTACTGGTCTATGGTAAATATCCCTAGTTTAAAAGAGTGCTTTGGTGAAAGTTGGCATTTATGTTTATTAACTCTGCCCAATTCTGGACCACAGGTTCTGGGGATACAATGTAGAAGACAATCACAAGCATAAATATTCTTTGAAAATGACCCATTTATTTACATAAACCTATACATTCTTACACAATTTTCTATATTGTGACTGATTTGCATATATATGTATATGTGTGTATATATTTATTCATAGGAAAAATAATAAGACTAATAAAAAAATGTAAAATGCAAAGCATAAGTAAAATGCAATTCTTACTTGGTCTAGGTTTTTAGAACAATATGAAAGTTTAATGTGATGAGATCTATTAAAATGTTTTTTAAAAGAGGAAAACCCTGCAAATGCAGAATCACAGCTGTGGAGGAAACACACATGTCCTTTAATCCTGTGTCCTTGGTGATGCTTTTCACATTTCTAACTCATTTAATTTGTATTTTTATATTTCTTTTTATTGCTGTCACAGATCAGGTACAAGTTAAGTGGAGAAATGAAGATGTAGGAAATAGAGAAGCAAAGAAAGAGGAACCAATGGTAACAGACAGAGTGTGTGGGCAGGAGGGCACATAGGGCAGGAACCAATGGTTTTAGAAGCATGAAACGGGGCAGAGACTTCCCCACACACATTTTTAAATTAGTGTTTAACTGATCTATAGAAACATAAAATTGTACATGTTAATATAAAATTAATTAAATCACAAAATATGATTTTTGATTCATGTACATACTGTATAATGGTTATATAAGGTTAAACCTATTTATCTACTCAAATATTTATCATTTCTTTATGAGGAACAATTTTAAAATCCTTTCTTTTAGCTTTTTAAAATGTGCACTACGTAATTGTTACCTGTAGTCACCATATTGAGTAACAGTACTCCAGAGCTCCTGTTCCTGTTGATCAACCTTTGCCTATGCCTCCCATACCTTACTCTCTCTAGACTTTGGTAACTACATGCTACTTTCAACTTCTATGAGATTACCTTTATAAGACATCATATATGAGTGAAATCATGTGGTATTTGTCTTTCTATGACTAGCCTATTTAACAGTGCTCTCCAGTTCCATTCTTGTTGCTGCAAATGATAGGATTTTACTCTTTTTATGGCTGAATAGTATTCCACTAAATATGTGTACCATATTTTATTTTGCCATGCCTCAATTGATAGACTCTTAGGCTGTTTTCAATTCTTGGCTATTGTGAAAAGTGCTGTAATAAACAAGGGATTACAGATGTCTCTGACATATTGATAGCATTTCCTTGGGATATAATAAGATAGTAGGATCATATGGTGGATCTATTTTTAATTTTTTGAGAAATCTTCATACTGTTTTCCAGAATAGCTACACTAATTTACTTTTCCACCAACAGTGTGTGTTTCCACGTCCTCACTAACAATTGTTACCTATGGTTTTTATTATAATAGCCATTATGTCCTGGGCGAAGAGATTTCTCATTCCAGATTTGGCTTATGTAATGATTATTGATATGAAGCATTTTCATGTACCTGTTGGCCATTTTATGTCTTTTTTGAGAAATATCTATTTAGATCCATTGTCCATTTTTATTTGAGTTATTGGTATTTTTGATATATATGTTCTTATATGTCCTGAATATTAATCCCTTGTCAAATGTATGGTTTGCAAATATTTTCTCCCATCTGTGGGTTGTCTCTGCACTCGGTACAGCTTTTTAGTTTGATGTAACCCCACTCATTTATATTTGCATTTGTTTCTCATGCTTTTAGAATTTTATTGAAAGGACATCTGAACTTTTCAATGTCCAAAAGTGTTTACTCTATTTTTTTTTTCTGATAGCTTCATAGTATCAGGTTTTATATTTAAAACCTTATTGAAAAGACAATTCTTTCTCCAACAAATGTTCTTTCCACCTTTGTTGAAAATCAATTGGCTATAGATATTTGGGGTTTATTTAAACCAATACCATGCTGTTTTGGTTACTACAATTTGGTAGTATATTTTGAAGTCAGGTAGTGTAATGCCTTCTCCTGCTTTACTCATTTTGATTAAGACTGTTTTAGTCATTTGGGGGTTGAAGTATTTCCACATAAATTTAACATTGTTTTTCTAGTGAAGAATGCTATTCATATTTTATAGGGATCTGTCAATCACTTGGATAGCATGGACATTTTTTTTTTGCACATTTATAACAAATTTTATTTTCAATTTGATTCACAGAAAGTGAAACTGCTAAAAATGACAATCAGTGTTTTCAACATTTGAGCTGCAATGAATATGGCAATAAGACATTGGGATAATGAGAAAGGCCAGTTCTATGGGGGAAACCCAAATATAGATACAAATATTACATGTATATACATTTAAATTTCCAAATGTTTAACTTATATTTTAAGAATCCAAAGCTCTGGTATTCATTTTCTAAAAAAATAAAAATTCCTTAAAACACAAATATTACTCTATATTTTATACCCCCAGAAGTTCAGCACCTAAAATAGGCACAATCCCAAGATTACTATTAAAACTGACTTGAGTAAAAAAAGAGGCAAATGTTATTCCAGTTTTTTTTTAATTTTTTATTGTTGGTTGTTCAAAACATTACAAATTTCTTGATATATCATATTTCACACTTTGATTCAAGTGGGTTATGAACTCCCATTTTTACCCCATATACAGATTGCAGAATTACATCAGTTACACATCCATTGATTTACATATTGCCATACTAGTGTCTGTTGTGTTCTAGCATGGACATTTTAACAATATTTATTTTTTTAATACATAAACATAGAATGTGTCTCTACTTTTTAATGTCCTCTTCAATTTCTATCATCAATGTTTTATAATTTTCACTGTATAGACCTTTAACGTGTTTGTTTATTCTTAGATATTTTATCTTTTGCAGCCATTTCAAATGGAATTGTTTTTATTTCTATTTCAGATAATCCTATATTGGCATATAGTAATACAACTAATTTTGAATGTTAACATTTGTATTAAGCAACTTTTCTGAATTCATTTGTTCAGTTTTGGGTTGATTTGGGGGAGTGGGGTTTACATATAAGATCTTGTCATCTGCAAATACTGAAAACTTGCTTTCTTCTTTTCTGATTTGGATGCCTTTTATTTCTTTTTTCTGTCTGATTCCTATGGTGAGGACTTTCAGAACTATGATGAATTAAAGAGATGAAAGTGCTCATCATGGGGCTGGGGCTGGGGCTCAGTGGTAGAGCGCTTGCCTAGCACGTGTGAAGCACTGGGTTCGATCCTCAGCACCACATAAATAAATAAAGGTCCACCAACAACTAATAAAGTATTTTTTTTAAAAAGTGATATCATTGAGTTTCCCCAGACCTTAGAGAGAAAGCTTCTTGCTTTCCCCCACTCTGTATGATGTCTTGTTAAAAATATTGTTGTTTTATTCCAAATATCCTGTACTCTTATTATGAATGTCCATTATTATCTAAATGTGTATTTCTTCTATATCTCAAGTTTAGTGTTTTTATCCTGATGGGATTTTGAATTTCATCAGATGCCTCTTCTTCATCTATTCAGATGACTGTGTTGTCTGCCCTTAATTCTATTAATATGTGTAGTGCATCACATTGATTGATTTGTATATATTGAAACATCCCACTTGAATGGGGAGAATAATCTTTCTAATGCACTGTTGGATGCAATTTGTCAGTATTTTACTGAGAACTTTTGTGCCCATGCTCATGAAGGATATTAGCCTATAGTTTTCTTTTTGTTACCTTATCTGGTTCCGGCATCAGGATAAATGTGGGCTTTGTAGAATATGTTTGGAAGATTTTCTTTTTCTTGTATATTTTTGGAATAGCTTAAGAATCATTTGTACCAGTGTAAGGAATAATAATAAAGAGGAGACAGAGAGACAAGGTGCAGAGGCAGGGAAGGTGGCAGAGTGGCTCTTTGTCCAAGCACCGCATTTAATTATATCAATAGGTTACATTAGGTCATTAGTACCATAACCACATTATTGTTTAGAGTATCAGTAAGTTTGCTTATTTTGCAGTCACATTTCATAGTTACAATATGCAATGTTAGGAGCTTTGTGCAGTTCAAGAAAGTCCATTGTCTGAATTTACTGTTAGAGGGGCAGCTCCAGGAGCAGCAGAGCTTGGTGTAACATTGTAGTTATCTAGCAAACAAGTTCTTCTATTCCCAGGAGATACGTACCTGCAATCAAGATTGAGGCTTGATGAGGCTCTAACACAGAGGCATTTCAGGGCATTCCCATACCAGCTAGACATAGCACATATCTTAGCTATATTATTAGCATTCTAAGGGTGGGAAACACGGTGCCTGTTACCCCCAGGAATTTTCTCACCAGAGAAACACTTCCCTGTATATTTCCATGGTCCGAATCCCTACATACCAGTTATTCTTTAAATGTTTGGTGGAATTAATTTATGAATTATGATTAAATTGGTCCTGGGCTTTTCTTAGCAGGCAGGCTTCTTATTACTGATTCACTCTCAATATTTGCTGATGGCTTGTTCTGGTGTTCTATTTCTTCATGATTCAGTCTCAGTAAGGTGTATGTGTCTAGGAATTTGTTCATTTTTTCTAGGGGATCAAATTTGCTGTCATAATGTTGTTCATAATAATCTCTGATTATTATTTGTATCCTTACAGCCTGCTCATAGTCTTTAGCTACCTGTCCACACAGTGTCAGTATGACCAAGATGAGATGGTTAATGGCTTAGAAGGTCCCAAAGAGACAGGAAAATCTTTTGAATTTTCTTGGATCATATTCTGTCAGAGATTACCTTTCCTGTTATCCATCAGGCCCAGATTCAATTGAGAGGTCATTGATAGGGTGCTGAGCCACTCGCCTCATATACAAAGACTGAAATTCTAAGCAATAGAAAAAAATGAAGGGCAGAAACAGACACAAAGAGTCTTCAGGGAAAGATTGTCTTTTAAAACAATGATAATTTTATTGAGAATTTCAGTAAAGTCTCAGTAAAAATCTTATTTAAAATACTCACAAGGTGTTAAAATGCATAGGGCTATTAATTCATGTGCTTAGAGTTGTCATGAGAGAACTTTACACAAATAACTGACAGGTTTGTTTTGTTGCTCCCCAAGACCTCTCTTACATTCTAACCATTAGGCTTCTATAACAAACAGTTGGCTGAAAAATTGGGAATAAATTTTTGACATAGCATTGGACAAAACAGGATGCTTGTATGAGACATGTTTGCAAAGAAGCATACTATTTCCTCAGTGAATGATAAGACCATTTTTTTTCCTCTGCTAACCGGTCTTATGTTGCTTCCTTCTTTGTACCTGTTCTCCTAGCCTCTTGTTTTTAACCCAAAGAAAATTTCGTAATTCTTCCTTTAAATAAAACTTCTAAAGGTTCAGGTCAGATTGCGAGGTAAAAGGATTCTATGAAGCTAATGTTACTCAGTGCCATTTTTCATCAAAATACATTATATAACTAAACTGTCTTGCATCTTGCTCCACTGTGCTTTTCTTGAGAGAACTTTCTCCAATATTCT
Organism: Marmota marmota marmota; assembly: GCF_001458135.2. Lineage (NCBI taxonomy): Eukaryota > Metazoa > Chordata > Mammalia > Rodentia > Sciuridae > Marmota > Marmota marmota. The sequence continues at coordinate 64,469 of NW_025999842.1, read as the reverse complement.
AGAATACTGAAATTCAAACAAAAACTCTTGTCACAATATCTTGCTAATTAGAGATCATGAGCTAATTAGTCATGTATTAGTATCAGTGCCCTTGCCCATTTTCCTCCTGCTCACTTCCTTTCTTCTCCCAGTGCTGCATCACTGATTTATTGCTTATGCTTTATCCCTAAGCTCATGCTTACTATATTGAAATATTTCATAACAATTGTCACCAGCAACTTCATTAACCACTGACATATTACTAAGCCATTTTATTCTATATGATACGGATAGTGCCTTTAGTTTGGTTATTTTTGTTAAGGATTTAGAACAAATGTCAAATCACTCTATATTCAGTATCTGACTTCAAATTCACAGGAACCTTTTCAACTGGAAAGGAAATGTATGAAAACACAGTGTTATATTCCAGTTTCTCCTTGTCCCAAAGATGCCTCAATGCATCTCAAACCTATCCTTATTCTTCCCTAGAAAAATTGTCCCAAGAATTCAGACATTCCTCATTCCACTTTATCTCAGAAATTGGTAGTGTTAGGATATAAATGACAGGGTGAAGCCAGAGCCAGGGGAAGGCAGAGTATTACATGGGTACGTGTGGGGTAGGGGATCCATGACTAATCAGGATGGTCCACAGAGTCACAGCCAAAATCCAGAGCAGCCAACCCAATGTTGCAATGAATCTTTCCCAAATGTGAGCATAATAAGGGCCATGGAGCAGTTCAAACCATAAAGGGAAGGGTAGAGTTAGTATCTCCTAGAAAGTTGATATAAAGTACTGGATTCCCTCTGAAGAGCAAAGACTGCCCACATGTACTTTTACCAGCTTTGCCTACATCCTATATGAATTGTTTAATCCATTGTAGCCTAGCATCTGACACACTCTCTAATAGTGTAGGAGCTTTTCATAATTCCTATTAAAACAATCTTTTCAGAATTTTCTACAGACTCTTAGATTAATTCAGTCAATAGAGATTTGCTGAGGATTAAGAGGTACCAGGTCAGTATTGTGTGCTAAAGACAAAGTGCAAGTTAAAAGGATATGATCCACTCATGAACATATCCTGGAGTCTATGAAGAAGAACAACACAAACCAAAGACTCAAGCAAATAAATTTTTAATATGACAACTGTAATAATGGTTGCCAAAGAGAGATACATGATACCCTAAAATCTGTATCCTGCTATGATACATAAAGGAATTTGGTCCAGTCACAGAAAATGGAGAAGGTTTCCTGGGAAAACAGTTTCTATTGCCAAGATACCAAATATTTAAGAAGAAGTAATATCAGTTCTTCTCAAATTATTACAAAAAATTGAAGTGTAGAGAATTCTTTCAAACTCATTCCATGAGGTCACATTATCCCAATGCAAAAAAAAAAAAACTAAGAAAGAAAACTACAGGCCAATATCCTTAATGAATACAGATGCAAAAATTCTGAACAAACAAATAGCAAATTAAATCCAAAAGCACATCAAAAAAATGATTCAACATGACCACGTGGGTTTATCTTGGGGATGCAAGGATGGTTGAACATAAGAAAATCAATAAATGTGGTACACCACATTAATAGAACAAAGGACAAAAAACATATGATTGTATCAATAACTGGAAAGAAAGCATTTGATGAAACTCAACATTCTCTCATGATAAAAATCTCTCTACAGATTAGGTACAGAAGAAACATATAACAACATAATAGGGCCAAGTATGACAAGCCTACAGGTAACATTTTACAGAATGAGGAAAAGTTGAAAGTTTTTCTTCTAGAATCTGACATAGGACAAGCATGCCACCTTTCATCACATCAATTCAACATAGTACTGGAAGTCTTCGAGTCATTAGGCAAGAGAAAGAAAAAAAGGGCATCCAAATCATAAAAGAACTGACACTTCTTGAAGATCACATGCCACAATAGCTAATATCAAAAAATTAAAGGTAACAAGTGCTAGTGAGGATGTGGATAAAAAGGAACCTTGCTCACTATTAATAAGAATGCAAATTACTATAGCCATTCTGGGTTAGATATGAGGTGTCCCACAAAAACTTGTGTGTGAGACAATGCAAAAATGTTTAGAGGTGAAATGATTGGGTTATGAGATCTTTGAACTAATATGTGCATTAATCCTCTGGTAGGGATTAACTAGGTAGTAAGTGTAGGCACAAGGGGTGTAGCTGAAGGAGGTGAACCATTGGAGGCATGACTTTGGGGTTATTTTTTTGTTATTTGTGAGCCCAGCTCTGTTTCCTGATGGCCATGTCCAGAGCCACTTTCGTCCATCACATTCTTTGGCCTTGATGTCCTGCCTTGCCTCAGGCCCTGAGTAATGGAGTCAGCCATCTATGTATGGTCTGAGACCTCTGAAACCATGAGACCCAAATAAACTTTTCCTCCTCTAAATTGTTCTCATTGTGTCTTTGGGTTATAGCAATAGAAAAGCTTTCTAAAAAAATAGCCTCATGGAAACCAAAAATTCAAATAGAACTACCATATGACCCAACAATCCCACTCTTGGGTATGTATCCAGAAGAAATAAAATCAGCATGTCATAGAGATATTTTCACTCACATCTTCATTGCAGCACCATTCATAATAGCCAAGCAATGGAAACAACCTAATTGTCCGTCACCTAAAGAATGGTTTCTGTGGTTTTTTTTTTTTCTGTGTGTGTGTGTATGTTTGTAAAATGTGATATGTACATATACATATATCACATTAATCGAATGATGATTACACACCCACGAGAATTCTATTCAACCTTAGGAAAGGAATAAAATTATGTCATTTTGGGCAATTTGGATGAACCTGGAGAACATCACTGTAAGTGAAATAAGTTAGATTCAGAAAGACCAGTATTGCATAATTTCACTCATATGTAGAATATAAAAAAATAAGCTCAAAGAGGTAAGGAATAAAATAATGGTTTCCAGAGGGTGGAAGGAGTGGGGAAAGGGCAAGGGGAAGAGGTTGGTCAGTGGGCACAACATTACAGTTAGACAAGAGAAATAAGTTCTAGCACTCTATTACACAATACTTATGATTAACAATGTTGTATTGAATGTTCAAAAAGAACTTACAGGATTTTCTTGCCACAAATAAAAGAAGAAATGTTAGAGGTGATGAATTTAGTAATTCATATATACAAATCATCACACCTTTCTCCACAAAAATGTACAATTACTACATTTTGATTAAAAATAAAATGAAACTTTACAAAAAGAATGAATATGCAGGACATCAAGGCCAAAGAATAAATATGGCGGTGCCTGCCTGTAATCCTAAGGCTTGAGAGGTTGAGGCAGGAAGATCATACATTCAAGGCCAGCCTCAGCACCTTACCAAGGTCCTAAGCAACTTAGTGAGATCACAAAATAATAACAAAGGGGTTGGAATGTGACTCAGTTGTTGAGTGCCTGTGAATTCAATCTCTGATACAAAAATAGATAGATAGATAGATAGATAGATAGATAGATAGATAGATATTAAGTAAGGGCAGACTTCAGGGTAGAGAAAACAAATTCTCATGCATCCTGCAGTGGTGAAAGCTGAACCATGGCAATTAATTAAAAATACAGTCCAACATATATAAAGTAGTAAAAGTAATAAAGATAGCAGTTAGCCATGATTCTTTGAGAGGGTCAGATACAGATGAATCTTATAGACCCATCATAGTTTCCTTTACTTTTTAAGAACAATGGGTAGTCATCAAAAGTTTGACCATGAATGTCATGCCACAGAGTTGTGAAGAAAGCATGTTATTTCCAAAGTTTTCCATATTTCACCTTAATGTGTATTTAAAGTCCATTCTACCAGATCACAATACTTAATCATCATTAATTCATGATTAATTTAATCAATTCTGTGTTTCTCAGTCAATATAAGAGTTTCTTATATTCCATTCCCTGAGTTGCACCTACTATTTAGGGATTTTCTGCTGTCAATGACATCTAATGAAATGAATGCTGTCCCTATCTTATTTATCATTAACCTACACATGTTATTGTCCTTGGTGCATTCAGTCTGCATTACCAGAGCCTTTGCTAAAGGCCTGGCTCAGGCAGTGGGGGGTCAGGCCTGAGACCAGGCAGACCTGTCCTCTTGCTCTAACAGACCAAAAAGAAATGAATGATGGTGAAAACAGGACAGGAATTTATTTTCAACGTGGCCTCATTGAGAAGAACTGAGGGGATTAGCTACTTAAGATCAGTATTTGGAGTTCTAAGAATTGTGTCTCCATTCTACAGGGAAGAAACAAACGCAGGGCCAAGGGCAGAAGATAGGTAGTCAAATCATCTTGGCCAAACTGTGATCTGGTTGATCATTATCTCAGGTCAGAGTCTGTGAAGCCTGCTGGCACCAAGAAAATATGGTTGTCTGCAATGCTAGCTGTTTCTGAGATAAGCTGGGAAGGAGAAATGATTCAGAGAGAGTCTAGGGCAGAGGAGCAAAACGTTGGGTCAATGATTGGGGACGTCTAGGTATCATACCAGTGGTCTGGAACAGGACATCATAAAACCTGGTGTTTAATAATGTGTTGGTTATGATATCTTTGTAAATATTGAAACTAGTTACTTTTACTTTGGTGTCTTCATCCTTGAAGGGGAGGATAGAAATCAGGAAAATCTAACACAAATCAACCTTGTATTACCAGTTTTGCATGAACACTTTAAATAATTAACATATCTACATACATAGTTGAGCATAAGTCTGATCCAAAGCTTAAGGTAGCAAAGGTGACAATTGCAATATGATGGCAGAGAGGCCAAGCTTATATCCTGTTTTTCATAACATGTAGGACATCTGTGGGCCCCACTGAAGAGCCCATGCTTTAAGCAAATGCAGCATTTAAATCTCTACTACATGGGGATATTCATTAAGTTATGAATATTCTAAGAGATCCAAAAGGACAAAGAGCAAGGAACAGAATGAAAGGTGAAAATAATTTCATGTAATAAATTATCTTTAAATATGAATGGTAGTATCATTAAATTTTCCCATAAAATAGATCACTGTGGCTGCTCTACAGATAAATGGTAAAAGAGATAATAGATTTAATGCAAAGGGAATAAGTAGGATGTGTTAATAATTTTAGGTTTATAATGATGGAGATGAGACAGAGGTAGGACATAAGCCCATAGGCTATTTATAGGATACAAAAAACAAAATTTGATGAAAAATTTGGATATTGATTTGAAAGAGAGATAACCCTTTGATTTCAGATTTGCACAGTTGTATGTAGGATGGTGCCATATAATGAGAGGTCAGTTGACAAATATCTGGGGGAAATCCTAAGTTGATTTTTATATGTTGAGTTTGAGATACCCTGAGACACTTAGTAAGTGACTGGACAAATATAATGGATAAAGGCTAATAGAAAACTGGAAATAAAGATGAGTAGGACCCCTGTATGTGCAGTCTGTATGAACCAAGATTAAAAGTTTGGACAATCTACAATGGGAAAATAATGCAAAGGTGATCTCCCTCTTTTATTTCCATTTCCTCAAGTTTCATTTTGCCTGGGTCAAAAAAGTGAGTACCAGAGCATACCAAATGTCTTCCTCAGCATTCAGCATCAGTGAATGGTTTAGCACAAAGCATAATATATCAGCATTTCCTGCCCCACAATGAGTCTTCCTCATCTCTTTGTTCATTGAGAGTGTTTACTCTGTTTTGTCTCATGTTTTGAAAACTTTAAATACAGAATCATGGATAGTGAGAATCAAAGTCTGTTTCTTGCTTTCACCCTGTACATTGGCAATGTCTGGTAGCCTGTTCTGTTACACTTGGATTTCCAAATGAGGATTCAAAATTGATATCCCCACTATAAAGAGAAAGCAATAAGACTTCTAAACTTCCCTGTAGAATGTAGCAGGAGAAACAAAATCTGAAGGAGCTAAACAACTTACCAATGAAGTTTTTTTTTTTAAGTCAGTTTGTTCAATGTAAATAATAGATTATAGAATTCAAGTATCTGCTCCCCAAGTCCAAAGTTCAACTCATGTTGAAATTAATATTCAAACCATAGTAATGAGATACTAGAATATCCTTATGTTTTTCTTCCAATGATTTCCCCAAGCCCAAAGCTCAAAATCTATCCTAGAAAAATAAATATATGTACATATGTTCCCCAAATAAACATGTGCCAAAGGCCTCAAAATTACTAACAAAGTAGAAATCTTAAGAAGGATGCAATATTATTTAATAAAATCAAACAAAAAATCCCTTTAAAGTCCCCACCCTGTTTCATGAATACTGGGTTTTAGTCAGCTTTTTCACTGCTGTGATCAAAAGAACTGACAAGATCAATTAAAGGAGGAAAAGTTTATTTTGCTACTTACAGTTTCAGAGGTCTCAGTCCATAGACAGCCAGCTCCAATCCTCAGGGCTCAAGATGAGATAAAACATCATGGTAGACTAGTTTGGTGAAGGGAAATGGTTGAAAACATCATAACAGGAAGTAGACAGAGAAAGGAAGAGAGAGAGAATCCACTTATGGGGTACAAAATATAAACCCAAAGGCAAGTCCCAAATGCCCACGTCCTCTAGCCATACCCTACCCACCTTCAGTTACCACTTAGTTAATCCCTACTGGGACATTAATTCACTGATTGGGTTAGGGCTCTCATAAGTCTATCATTTCACCTCTGAATTCTTACATTGTGTAATACATGAGCTTTTGTGGTACATTTAATATCCAAACTATAACAAGGAGACACTAGAATTTCCTTATGTTTCTCTTTCAACCATTTTTAACACAAAAAAGACAAAGTGATAATTTAAAATTGAATGAAAACATGCTAATTATGGTTTTAGAATAGAAACAAAAGTGATTAAAAGAACAAAGAAAGGAAAAACAACAAATTTAGCACTAGATTATATTTCATATATATTTGTTGATTTATTTTCAAAAGGTTAAATATTTACATAAATTATGCCTAAAATTAATTAAACCTGCCTGTGCTTTTCTAGAGATAGAGAAGTAGATTGCTTATATAGTATGACTGAGAATATTCTCTCTTTAATTATTTGTTCTACATGGAACATTGGATGTTATTGTGTTTATGATTGAGGTGGAAGCCATCTTTCTTTATATAAAAATCACTTAACCAGTTTATAGACCACTACTGACATTCATGCCAAGAATTGCTGGGAATAAAGTATAGTCAATGAAACTCATAAGTTAAAAGAGGATGTGTAAAGATGAACCAAAGCCAAATATTAGGGTGTGAACTATAAAATCTAAAAGAGAATGGAGGTCAGTGGAGACTAAAATATCCAGTAAAGTACTCATGATAAAAAAAGTGTGCATAAATCAAAGACTCTTGATACCAACAGATGTCTGAAATAAAAGGACCTATTAAGCCATTATAGATGATAGCTAGAATAAGACCAGGTCCTGAGACAAATTCCAAAATCTACCATTAGCAGGGCAAGGTAGAAGTTGGAAATATGTCCACTGAACCAGAACCCCATTTTTATAAATAAAATTTTGGGAAAGAAGACATAAGTTGTTTATATTGATTTTATATTATCTATAGATAAGAAGGTTGGAACAAAGTGAACAGGGAAGCTTTTTCACAAAAATGGAAATTCCGGGTACTTGATTGGTTGATGTGAACAGTCTGAAAAGTTTATAATGGTGTCCTGAACAAGCTATGTCATTAACATAGACCACATATGTTTATATCTTTCCATAATGTCAGAATTTATTGAGTAACAATAAATTCACAAGCTATGCTACTTTCATCAGTTGTTATTCAACAAGTAGTGGATCATCTGATAGTCATAAATCAGGCAATCACAAATTCTTTTATTCCGTGTGTGTGTGTGTGTGTGTGTGTGTGTGTGTAGATTGAACCCAGGACCTCACACATGCTAGGCAAGAGCTCTTATACTGAGCCACATTCCCAGTCTCTTTTATTACATTCTACAGTACTAATATCTGTAACATAAATCATACATCATACTTTGCACAACTGTGTGTGTGTATGTGTGTGTGTGTGTGTGTGTGTGTGTGTGTGTGAGAGAGAGAGAGAGAGAGAGAGAGAGAGAGAGAGAGAGAGAGAGAAAGAGAGAAATGCTAAGAAGGCGTTCAGGAGGCTGAACTGAAAACACAAAGGTAGAAAGTAGATATAAAGAGTCATTGCAAGAAGTAGTCGGGACACTACTAACCAACCAAAAATTTGTTCAGGGCACAGTGTCTTTTACCACACGATTCTCAGTGTTGGACCCTAGGCCAGGGTTCACATCAAGCTGACCTGAAACCCAAGATCAGAAATTCAGAGGTTTGTCATTTGTTAATTTCAGATTTTCTGATGTTGGCGCAGTGCATGTCGAAGCAACCAGTTTTGAAAGGCTCCAGATTTTTTGGGTCTCTGGTGAGGGGGTTACATGTAGTGAGATTGGTAAACCCAAGGACCTGGCTTTTTTGACATGGATAAGATCCATACATGCATCCATGTGCTTTTGATTTAATTTGATAATTTTACAGATAGTAATTTTTATTACCATGATTGATTTATTTATCAGTTTTAATCTTATGGTTATGTTAGGCAGAAGTTATAGAGTCATTCGACATCAGCATTTATACTCAAAATGGAGTACCCCTTGTCAAACAACTGCTTTATAAAATGGACTAACTCAGGGTTAGGAACAGCCTGAAAACTACTGTTCTATTATCATGGAATAACTCAGAGCAGGGCATAGTGTACTCTCTCATGGTTGTGATGAGATCTGAGTTAAGATTTTAATATATATTCAAGAGAGTGAAAAGATCTTTTATTCTTTATAATAGTTTGCAAATTATAATCTCTTATCCTACATTTTTTTAACAACTGCAATTGTATTGGACCATCACAAAATCTTTCTCTTATCCAGTGGCTAAATTGTGTTTTGAAAAAGTAAGCAATAAAAGAAGAGTATTGTAAAGGAAAGAAACTGCATGGGGTAGGAAAATAAAAAAAAATGATATTTGTGACTCAATTACAAAACAAAATCACAACAATTAAAAAAAAAACCCTCTCTATTGAAACAGAAGTTTACATGGATCTATCAATAGGGGTTAAGTCCTCAATAAATTGCAACATACTAAATTGCTTTCAATGCCAAAAGACTACAAAGGCAAATAAATAAATAAGTAAAAATATCATAACCATATATATTGTTATTCCTATGCCAAATTTCATTTTTCTAACAACATAATATATCTATGAAAACATATCAGCAATTAATTATTCAAAATGTTTACAAAGTAAAGAGGGACAACTACCAGTCATCTGAGGAAAGAGTTGGATTACCACTGGAATTGAAGTAGAAAACCCCAAATTCTTGCTCCTTAGGCCCCAGAACATTTTATCCAGGAGGAAAAGCCAGCCTAACTTGCACAAACTCACTCATGCTCCTCACATTTCATCTCCAAAACTTAACCATATTATAGCTTCTCTCCATCCAAGGAGAGGAGCTCCATTTTATCCAAAGTAAAAATGAATGATAATGGAACTTTAGATATCCAGAAACTGACATAAGTAGCTTCCACTTTTTCCACTCAAACGTGTGCCAGGTATAAAAGAGGCTAAACAAAACTGTTTCATCTGGAGACATAATAGGTTTTCTAGAAAGAAGGCTCTGTTACATGTCATTCTTGTTTCTTCTTTCTTATTTCCTTTTTTATTTACAGGTTGAATATTTGAGTTTTGGGTAGCAGAAACTCTACTAAGTCTCATATTTGGATGACTCTTTAAATTTAGTTTAAAAATGAAAAACTCCCAGTTGTTTTGTTCCCTTTGTAATATAAGTGAAAAACACTGAAAATAATGACTTCTCATGTCTAGACTGCAGTCATATCTATTTAATTGAGCTTCTTCTCCTGCTTCTCTAAGCTAGATCAAGATACTTAGCAAAAGCTTAGTAGCATAATTACAGTGCTATTTTTTTTCCTTTTTTTTTCTAAAACAAGTTCTTCATCTGGTACATTTCAATATGCATCAATAAATTATACAACCTGACAGCCCTTAAGAATTTTGTTATGCTTCATAAAACAGGGGAAAAAATGCATCATTTTCATGTACATTATTTTTATTTTCTTTATGCTTAAGGCAGTTTCTCCAAAATCTTTGAAGATACTAAAATTACTTTGTAAAATTGGTTTTAATACATAATAATGAATTGTAGGAATTACAGATGGGTATATTAATATTATGTATATTATGTTATGTATAATAGAAAAACCAAACCTATTGATATTATTTTCTAGTGAGACCAAAAAATATTAACTCAAAATTTATCCTTGGCTCTTTGCATGTGCAAAATTATAATCCAAAACATCCTCCCTGTCTTCTAAGAAATGACTAATTACTTTTTATACAATTTGTGTCCTATTCTTAAGAATTCTTCCCTCTTGCTAACAGACATACTTTATTTTCTTCAATTCTAAGCTGTTTTTTGTTGTTATTAATTTTTTTAAGAGAGAGAGAGAGAATTTCAATATTTATTTTTCAGTTTTCGGCGGACACAACATCTTTGTTTGTATGTGGTGCTGAGGATCGAACCCGGGCCGCTCGCATGCCAGGCGAGCGCGCTAACGCTTGAGACACCTCCCCAGCCCAGTTATTAGTTAATTTTTTAAAAAGTGAATGGGTGGTGGGGCTGGGGCTGGGGCTCAGTGGTAGTGCACTTGCCTGGCATGTGTGAAGTGCTGGGTTCAATTCTCAGCACTGCATATAAAATCTAAAAAAAAAAAAAAAAGTGAATTGAGTAGTATAGCTTAGTGGGAGAACACAGGCTTAGTTCAATCCCTAGTACCAAACTATTAAAATAGTTTCTTCTTTCAAAATCTAACTCAGTAACATTGTGTTCTGCGTCTACTTACTATTAACACATGATTCTCCCTTCCCTGCCAAATACAAAATAAAGAGACTTCTTCCCACCTCCACTCATCTTGCTCTAATACTCAATATTTCTGTAATTTCCTCAAACATAAAAGAAGCTTCAAAAATAATTCTGCCAGTTACTTGTCTTCAATGCAATTTTATGGAGTTCTCAGTCAAATCTATCATAATACCTCCTGAATCAGAGTATACAAGTAAATTTTGTTATTCAGGATAATAATGCCATTTGAAACAACTGAGTTATATAATTAAAAGTATATGTAGTGATAAAATATTTTAACATTTTATAGCAATAGATGAAATTTACAATCTTTCACTTTATTTTTATCATTGAAAGAAACATTAAAAATAATTGTTTTTATATTATACTGGAATGTTTTGGTTGTTCATTTGTTTGTTTCTTGGTACTAGAGATTGAAACCAGGGACAGTTAACCACTGAGCCACATCCCCAGGCCATTTTTTGTTTGTTTGTTTGTGGTTTCGTTTTTGTTTTTTGAGACAGGGGCTCACTAGGTTGTTAATGCTGGTTTTTACTCAGCAATTCTCCTACCCCTGGAATATTTGTAATTGAGAGAATTTGGGGAGTTTGAAATAGTCTAGTAGTTTCCAAGGCATAGATTTTATCAACTGAGCCAACTGATTACCTTAGTTGAACCTGTCACTTATAAGTTTTCAACTTGTTTAAGTGGTACCCACTAAATGCATAAAACAAAATATATTTCAATACAAAATGCCACATTATAAAAATGAGGAATAAAATATGGTATGTTCAAAATTAAACATAGATGTATGCAACTGTTCTAATAAAATTATCTTATAAATGTCTAAACAGGTTTTAAATATAAAGCAATAAAGAATTAATCCCAGAATCCTTTGATCTGGCATTGATATAGTCAACAGTTGATGTTCTTCATATTACCCGAGTAAGGGAATTTAATAGTTTTACATTATTTACTGAGGTTAATTCAAAAGCAACTGTATTGCTATATATATTGTGCTTTCCACTAAATAAGCATATCAAGATACCAAGATGTCTGCAGAAACAAAAAGCTTGTGTTATAGTGAAATGCACTCTCTTTATGGCAATAATATAATTAAATAAATGACTCAAAATATACCCCAACCTTAAGATTCCCAATCTTTCTGTGAACATGATTGACAACATTATTCATTTAATTATGCCACTCTGGTGGCCTAGAGTCCAAGTCTTCAATTATGAAATCTAATTTTACTTCAATAGAGATTAGTTTTAAGTTTTTATTGGTCATCAGTGAAGCACAATAGTTAACATAGCAAGGAACTGTTTCACCTCATTTTTGTGAGAGAAATACAGTGATTTTTTTAACTTTAGCTTATATTCTTGCATCCATCAAAAATATTTCTTATCTCTGTTAGAAACAGTCTTTTGTAGAGATGAAAATGGTTTCACCTCAGACTTCTTTAATCCTTTCTTTCCAGACATAGCATTCAAACCAACAGTCTCCTTCCCTATCAAATACTACTCATTTCCCACATCAGTTTCTTATCTCTGTAACTCCTGCCTTCCTCATTTTGCTTTCCAACTTCAATACATACTCCTGAATACCACTCTGATTAATCTCCTGACTAGCCCAAGATATACACAGGTATGTATCATTTCCTTTCTTTGAATTACAGATCAATATCCAATGTTTTTTCAGAAATATTTTATTGATAAATCCTAGTTATTTTCAGCCTAAAAGCATAGTTCTTGTTATTTGTTTAACTCAATAAATAGCCATATTTGGCCACTCACCTGTTTATTTTTCTCATTAATAAATTCCTTAAGAAATGGTGCCAAATATTCCTTAAGTATGGATTTCAAGACTGGGAGCTCTTTTTTTATTCCTCCACATTTTTATTGGTGCATTAGAGTTGTACATAATGATGAGATTTGTTGTTACACATTTGTCTATGCTCACAATATGACGATAGAATTTGGTCGGTATCACTCCCTGGCATCAAAACTCGCAACTCTTAAGCGAGCATTATACTACCTATTGGTCATTATTGAGAATGAAACATGATCTCATCCTGTTATGACTGTAAATTTACTAGAAACCTACTCAAGTGGTTGAAATTGGTTTCCCAGCAAAAAACACCTTGAGAGCAGTGGAAATGTGAAAGATTTAATGAGCTATTTAAATATTTGATAAAGTCCCTAAATTGTAATTTGCAATCAAAACAGTTGGTGGCACTTTTGAAGCAATTTTTTTGTATCTAGGCTGCCTACAAATCATTAGACAATTATATTAATCTACAAAGCCTTCATAATTACATTGATTTAGATAAAATTTTCTGATGTTCAGATGATTCTATTTTAATAAGCTTCTACTTATAATCTGAAAAGAAAAACAAAATCCAAATATGAACAACTATGCCCCAAATGATGGTAATTACTACTCATACAGTTTTGTGGGAGTTTTAACCTGAAAAAAATTTTACTTCCTTATAAAGGCAAAATAGGAGTTCCTTGAAAATAGCCTTTACTTACTCAGACACAGGATCATACTGAGTAGATAGACACAACAGTGTGGGAAGGGTTAAGGAGACTATTAACAGTGTCTTAAACTTCCCCAACCCTCTTAGATTCTCTTTTCCTTTAGGTTTTTAGGTGATTTAAACTTCTTAACAGAGAAAAATCATCATTTGGGTTAAACTATTATAAACTCAACTTAAACCCTTAAAAGGAAAATGTCCTTGTGAAGTGGAATGTATGAAGGTTTATTCACTATTAGCACTAAGACAAAAAGGGACTAAAGTTTAGTTAGAATATAATCAGTAATTATATACATGGAATTTTGTGTAAGGTTGTATAGTGAATTTTCAAACACTTTATCCCAGGATTTTACCTACCCACTCCCAGTTGGACATTAAAAGTTGAAGTAGTATAAGGGACTCTATAATATTCTCTTGAACAGTGCAGTGACAAGGACAAACAAAGCTAGACACTAAATTAGTAAAGATAGATTTTAATCAGTAATATACTATTGCAATAGGGAACTGGTGTGAACTGAGTTCAACTTGTATCTGTACAGAGCTGACTGGGAATTCTAAAAGGAAAATGAAGGAATAAGAAGAAGACACACCAGAGGTTTAAGCAGAATCAGGAAAGTGAAAAATTACAAAAAGTTGGTCAGTGTCAATGTCAGTTATGCTTGCCACATCTACTAGCTGGAAACAGTCTAAGTTGGTATCCTGTCTTCACCATGCACAGTCTTTGAGAGACTGAGGTCTTATCTTTTCTAAGAACAATTCTTAGGTCTTTGAAAAGACTTCTGAATAGTAAGAGATGCATACACATTGCAAGGAAATAGGAAAATATTCACAATTATAAGCCTCTTTTTTTAAATGCCTAAAGAAAATGAGGCCAGGATCCATCTCACGTGTTGGTTAGAGCACACAGTTGTTGTTTTAACAACTCTGAGATTTCCTAGACAGAAACATAAAAGGGGGCTAGGTTTTTCCAAGGATGTGGATTTAGACTTCATGTAGCCATGTTAAAATTTGGTCCAGTCTCTTAGAGCAGGGTTTTGAAGGCAGTGTCTGTACCATGAATTTTTGAGTTCTCAGAAGCCCATTAACAAAAAGCTCAGCAGAAGACTGGTTTGTACATGCTCTGTTCCTCAGAGTTATGATGCCAACACATTTAGGAAAGCAAACACTTCTATTCTTTGGAGTCCAGCAAAGCTTCAACAAGGAGAATCTGAATGGATTCCTCAAGAGCAGTGGTTCTCAACCAGGATGACTTTTATCCCTCAAGGAACAATTAGCAATACCTAAAGATATTTTTGTTTGTCACATCTGAAGAAGGAAGGTATTGTCACTAATGTCCAGTGGGTACAGGTTGGTGATGCTGCTAAACATCCCACGATTGGGCTCCTCATCCTCTACCATCCTCCCAGCGATTTCTGAGTAACAGAGGTAAAGGACAGGCAATTAGTATAGGTAATGAATAATAGGGGTTGAGAGGGTGACAACTGGTTGTCAAAGGAAGAACAAAGGGTTGCTAACAACCTCTGGAACTCACATCCCTAGTCATCTATTCCTAGTTAAGAGGGTTTACTACAGAGATTTTGTGATGGAACCAAAAACACAGAAGTTAGGAAGCCTCCTCTTTCCAGGAAAGACAATGAAAGACAATGATTAATGAAGTAAAGAAGCTTAGGGGGCTAAAAGAAAGCAAGTTGCAACCCCTTTCCATGGATCTTTGGCTCTTCTCTTCAGAGAAGTCTATCTTTATCACTTTCTTGAATAAAACTTGCTTACCACACTTGTCTCTGCCATTATTTCAGTGTTTATTCTTTGACTCTAGGGAATATGGACCTAATTTCCACCAGACCAATATTAGCCTGTCTTCCACAAGAATACTGTTAGGTAGAATCCCTAGCCAGAATCCCTGGACCCTTGGGGTTTCTTTTTAATAATTTTCTATCCTCTGGCCTACATATTGTTCCTGCTGTCAATTCCCACTTGTTCCTCTGCCTAAGAGGAAGGTCCTGAATAAAATCTTCCATACTATGGTTTAACAAATGTCATTGAATATTTTTTCCTTAAAAGAAGAAAAAATTTAAATAAGAAAACAGCTACAATTTTGTGAATATTGGATATAAATTGAAAAGAATATTTAACTAAATATGAATTATATAACATGACATTATTATCACAAAAGACCTGAACTAGAATTTAGAAAACAAGTATGTTTTTAAAACGTCTTCT
>NW_025999842.1:41818-48827 GCF_001458135.2 Marmota marmota marmota | reverse complement strand
GGTATTGTGGTTTTCCAGGTAACAAAAATTAACAAAAATAAGTCCCTGAGAATGTCACAGTTTAATTGGGAGAGAGAGATATAAACAAATGACTATAATAAAATATGATGAGTATTATAATATTAACGTAGTAAAGTAATATGAAACAGGGAAGGAACAAAGGAGATCTGGGAATACCTCTCAGAGAAGGTGTTTTAGGTAGATCTTAATTCAGAAAAGCTTTTACAATTAAAGTAGAGAGAATAACCATAGCACAAAAGCATAAACAAAGCATGATATACAGGTGATGGGTGTGTTCCTGTCTTTATACAAGATTCTTATGTGTTTGGGAATGGGACATATTCACCTGAGAGCGGCCTAACCCAAAAGGCTTATGAGAGAGAAGTGGAGAAGATAGGGTGGGCTCTTTGCATTTTTAGAAGTTTGGATTCTAAGTGAGGAAGAGAGTGGGAATCAGAGAAAAAAATGATAAAGCCTGAATTAGTTCAGTGAAAAGAAAAGGAGAAGGAAGAAGAAAATCAAGTGTGATTCTCAACACAGAGTGATAGAATTTGTAACATCATTAGCTTATAGACAAAGAAATGGGAAAAGCCAAAGGTGTCCCTGGGCATTTCTTTTGGAGTGCCTGGTGGATCAGCCGTAACTTAGTTAAATGATTCTGAACTTCAAGGCAAAAAAAAAGAGATTGAAGAAATAATATTTTTTAAAAAATTGTGTACATGTCCATCAGGAGGTTCTATTTGCAAATATCTAGTAGGGTTTCAATATGAGGCTTGAATTTTAAGAGAACAGTAGTGGCTAAAAATATTTATTATAAGTCTGTACACTCGTGAGTTGAGAGTTTCTCAGTTCATAAGTATGATTGCTGTTGTGAAGTCTAGCTGCATTGCCTAAGTGAAATTGCATCTAATGGGGAGATAAGACTAGCACATAGTTTTATAATAAATCAGGCATATGAAATAATTAAGTGCTAAAATTTACACAATTCCTAGTATGTATTCTGAAAATCTTCAGAAGGAAAGCGAGATAATGAGAAGTACCAAAAGGCCTTAGAGATTTGTGAAAGTAGATTGGGCTTGGGAGCCTATGTAAAACTTAAATAGAAAGAGAGACAGCAGGGCTTTTTCAATCCAGATGGAAAAGAACACATCATAGTGAGGTTGAACACGGTGTGCTCTCTACACACACACATATATATTTATATTTTATATAACACAGAAAAAGAATCATAATGGGACTTTAATTTTTTAAATAAATGGCATAATTAAATTAGGATCTAAATAATATCTGTAGTTCAGTAGAATGCAGAAGAATATAATTGTTTGGGTCCAAACGTTAACTAGTGATGACCTACTTTTCATTTATTCCTTTACCACGTGTGTATTGAATAATACATATTTGAGCGCCAAGCCCTGTTCTATGTATTTAAGATAAACAGACAGGCAACCCAGACAAGGCCCAGAACGCTTAATAGTTCATAATCTAGTTGGGAGAAACAGGCAATAAGCCAGATAGTTAGAGATGCCATGAGAGATACAGACTACTTCAGACCCAGACAACAGGAATAGGAATAAGACAATAGAGATAGACGATTACCTGTCAGAGAAAAAGCACAAAATCCAAACTTTTATAAATGGAGAAAAGTTTGCAACATTGACAGAGAAGGGGGAATGAGAAACAGATCGGGTTCAAATGGAAAATAAGTTCACTTGGGAACGTACTGAATGTGATGAGATAGAACCTCAATGAAATCAGTGGGAAAGATATTTAAAAGAGAGAGAGAGAGGGAAAAAAGAGAGAAAGAAAGAAATGGAAAAACATTTACCAGAGCATAAGCTTAAGCATAAGAAAAATATAAAACTTACCTTCAATGAGTAAATTCTCTGCTATAAAATATGCAAACTGTAGTATTAAATAGGTTCTAATTTCTAATTTGCACTGTATCACAACTAGAAATTTTTAAAACGTTCAAACTATGCTTTACAATGAAGCACATTTCATCTTTCTTTGACTTGCTTTCTAACCAAATGAATCAATAATATATAACAATATTTAAGAAACCATTTTAATAGTAAAAGGGTTTACTACAGATATTTTATGATGGAACCAAAGTCACAGAAGCTAGGAAGCCTCCTGTTTCCAGGTCTTAAAAGCAGTTTTCTCCCAGATATCTGACTCCTGATTGTAAGAAAAGAGAGTTTGAAAGTCAAGGACAGTACTTTCCAGGAAACCATGTGCAATATACCTGACCTTGAAAAGCTGGTGTTTAAATTCCAGTGCCTTCTTCTAATCACCAACAAAGAAATATTGGAATCCACCAGGAGTCTTATAAATAACACTTAATTCTCATGGTGAGGCTGACTGTTAAAACTTCCATTGTCCTGTCTTGGGTAATTAGAAAGGATGGGCTATAATTTAGAGTCGCCTTTCACATGTCAGCAAATAAACTAGTGGCAAAACCACATCTCTTCTCTTCTATCAACAATGGACTATGTGTCATCTAGTTTTCACTTATGCTGTTGCTAACCCTGCCTCAGTTTCCTGTGTGATGAGCATCTTGCTATTTAGCTGCATTTCTAGGGAATTTGTCTTCCAGTTATTTCTCAGGTGGGATTGGATTAACCTCTAATATAACCAGACATCAATCTATAAAGTTTTGAAAAATTATGTATATTTTTAAATTGAGAGTGATAGGAAGCACAGCGAAAGCATAATGACCTCCTCTTAGAACCACATTCAATGGAATCCTGAGCTGACCAATTTTCAGAGGAAGAACAGTACCACAACCATATATTCCTGCTTGAAGTCAATGTCACTTCAAACTTGCATGATGCTTATGTAGCAGCTAACCAGGGAAGCTAAATATTCCTCACAATGGGTAAATAGAACCAGAAAAATAGCTCTTCTACTAACCATGCAAACATCTGCCAGAATTTTATCCTGAAAGGTTGCCTCACTGAAAACAAGGCAACTACTGTCATCAGCTTTTAGCTGATTAATATAAGAAGACAAAGTACAGTTAGCCACAAAATTTGCAACAGTGTAGTGATTTGGGTACATCCTCTAGATACCATCAGTCATGCTTCCTATTCTTTATAATCCAAAATATAAGCAAGATAAAATATACTTTTTAAATTATCAAAAGATGTGCATGGCTTAAAACATGCTACAAGTACATAACTAAAAATATCAGTTCCTTTCCTCTTAAAAATATCTTTAACTAGACAAAAAATATTCTTCCCAAATATTCATCTTTGACATTATCAGAAAAATATAATCATATTTACAAATCTAAATTCATATTTTCAAAAACATCAGAAAGTAGTTATTATGTGTCATTAGGTGCGAGGTTCTGTATTAGATTGATATTGCAAAAATATTTACTTTTCTAGACTAAGTCAAGAATGATAATAGATTTTAAATCTCATGCCAACTCAAATTGATTGGTAGTGGCTTATAGAGCACTGTATTTAAAAAGAATTCCATAGTTGCTTTTGTATTCAGTTCAGCAACAGTGCCATGAACCATTAGTGATGACTAATATGGGTATGGGAGAGACAATAATAATTCTAATGCCATGAATTTTCCACCCCAAATTAAGGCAGCTGACTGACAAATTTAGCAATTAGAGCAGTGTTATGGTAACATGAATGAGCCCTCAAAACCAAAGGATTATCAAACTTCTAGAAGGTTACTGTGTGCCATGATGTCATCTCTGTACTTGACATGAGACTATATGTCATATGAAGTTCCTTGGCAATAAGTTATTAGGACAGCATTACATTGATGGAAAGATTGTGAGATATTTCTGTAGCTTCCTGTATCTGTGACAAAACACCTGAGAAAAAGGTTATTTTGGCTCCCAGTTTTCAATGTTCCAGACCAAGGTTAAGCAGACTCATTGCTTTGGGCCCCTGGTGGCATGCCAGGTGGTGATTGTAGGGAGTGCATAGTAGAACAAAATACTTACCTTGTGATCAGGAAGCAAAAAAAAGAAAGAGGAAGAGACCAGGGTCCCACAATCCCCTTCAAGGACATACCCCCAATAACCTAATGACTTCCCATAAGGCCCCACCTCCTAAAGGTTCTTCCATCTCCCAGTAGCACCATCTTGGGGACCAAACTTTTAACACATGGGCCTTTGGGAGACATAATCTAAACTATAGCGTTCCAGGACTGACTCTCAAAAGTTCATGTCCATCTCTCAATGTCATGGGAGAAAAGGGTTTGAGGAGCTCTTGGGAGGAGGGAGGGAATTCAACTCAGGACCAGCAGGGTTCTTGGCATAAGAGACTAAAAATAATCTCAGTATGAGTCAGACAAAGACTTATTTAGGAAGCGGATACACATTCAAGGGAGAATGCAGGCTGCTTTGAGAGGAAGAAGCCCTATCTTGGGCTGGGGCTCCCATGTTTATAGAAGGGCTTTAGTTAGGTGCCAGACTGGAGGAAAACAACATGGAGCTGTGCAATTTCATGCCATTTTCCCCTGCATTTGTGTATTTCCTTCATTTTGCAAGGGCATGGGTCAAGGATCTATTGCTTAAGATTTAATACTGTGCTATCTCAGTATTAAATGACTAGTGGGCATCTGCTTTAAGGCTCAGTATCTCTCTCTCTTTGTCCTAAATCCCTATCAACAATTCAAAAGACATTCAATCTATTCCCAAGGGTCACCAAAGTCTTAACTATTTCAGCATTGCTCAGAAGTTTGAGTTCGAAATCTCCAAGACTTAAGGCAAACTCTTCCATGAGCTCTTGTAAAAACCAGAAAGAAAATTATACACTTCTATGACACTAAGATGGGATGTGCATAGGTTCACATTCCTAATACAGAAAAAAAGAATTAGGAAAACCATAAGAAGGGATAAGTCCAGAGCAAGACCCAACCCCAGCAGAGCAAACATTAAATCCTTCAGCTCCATGTCCAGCAACTGGAGACCACTGTGGCAGGAAGTTGGCTTTCAAGATTTAGGCTGTTCTACCCCTTTGCCTTGCTTGTTTTAAAAGCCAACATGGTACTCTGATGGGCTGGCTTTGCAGGCTGCCTGTAGCTTTCCCTGATGAGCTGTGCATGTTGCTTGTACTTCTACTTCCCAGGGTATCCCTTGCAGCTTCATTTCTACAGTTTTATATGCATAGTCCTGTTGGAGATGCTTGAAGGCACTTCCACCCTGCAGCACACTGTCTGGCCTCCCAAGCTTTCCTTTGAAATCTCAGTGGGGGCCACCAGCACCTCATAAATCTGCACACCTACAAAACCAGCATCACATGAACAATGCCAAGGTCTGCTGCTAGAGCAAACTGTACTTGAGCTCACTTGAATTGGGGTTGCAGCAGCCCCAAAATATTAATCCTGATGAATGTAAGACAGTCTGGGTGCACAGGGCAAAGCACCCTGTGGCTCTTTTCTGAAAGGATTCTGCCCTGGAACATCTTTGAAAAAAATATTTTCCTTTCTACATCTCTGAGTCTTTGATAGGTGAAGAGGCTTTGCATATTTTTGAGATGCCCTGAGGTCTTCCTCCCATTGTCCTGATGAAAAGTGCTTGTTTCTTTCAATCCACACTAATCTCTTTAGTTAGTGGCTTGTTTGAACCCTTGCCTCCCAAGCAGGTGGTTTTACTGTATCCCTAGGCAGCTGAGAATTTTCCAAATCTTTCCACTCTGCTTTCTTGTGTTCCAGAATTTTACTGCAAATCTAACTAAAAGCATCAAATAATGTTCATGCCACAACCTGAAGACTTTATTGTTATGAAATTTTTTCTGCGAGATAAATCAACTGTCATTCTTAAATTCGGTCTTTCATAAACTCTCAGGGAATGTACACAATGAAACCAAGTTTTTTGCCACGGTAGAACAAAATCAGCTTTTAACTTAATTTCTAATAGAGTACTTGTTTGCATATGAAATCTCACCAGACCAGTCTTTTCTGTCCACGTTTCTATCAGTGTAATATTCTACCATGCCCTCACCAGAATTACCTGTTAAGCTCCACTTACATCACTTAAGGATTTCCACTAGCCTACCTCTCCAAACTCTTTCAAACTCCTGCCATGAACCCATTACTAAGGTTTCTCCACATGGTCTCAGGAATGCTATTGTCAATGACTCCACTTCTTGACACCAATTTTCTCTGTTAGTATTCCATCAATATAATGAAATGCCTGCAATAATTAATTTAGAAAATATTTGTTTTGGCTCACAGTTTTGCAGGTTACAGTCTAAGAGTTGGTGGACCTAAAGAACCTCTGGTGGGCTTTACAGATGGCAATGATAGGGAGCCTATGGTAGAGCCAACTGTGTAACTCATGATTAAGAAGCTAAAGTGGAAGAGGAAGATATCAAAATTCTACAGTCTCCTTCAAGGGCTCACCCCCAGTGACCTAATAATCTGCCATGAGACTATACCTCCTAAGGGTCACATCACCAACCACTAACACCACCATGGGACCATACCTTTTCCACATGGGACTTTTGAGAGACACTTAACCAAACCATAGCAGTATTTTTGTTAATTTTATTAAGTATGTACTATGAGTGACTTAATTCTGATGCTGGAGAAACACACAAATACAAATAGTAATTTTAAGTTTTATGTAACTGCTTATTTCATTGATTTGTGAATATTTCTATGATTCTGAGGTAATGAAATTAGATCACATAAATCAAAAATTCTGGGGAAAAATCAACATAAATTAACCAATAATCTGAATATAAAGTCTACTTTCATCCAACTCTCTACATTGCCTTTCAAATGGGAAGTCAGTGTCATATCTAAAGATTCTGAGCAAAAGAATAGAAGGAGACAGCATGTTACATCAAGGGAGGAATTATAGTTTGGAGAACAGCTGCTACTGATTTCCTTAAGCCTTCAATAATACATAAACTAAACCATCTCATGTCATGAAGAATATGTCCAAGTTGCCTTGGCTACATATCAAACCAGTGAGTGTGTGAATAAGAGCATCAGAAACAATTCAGGCAAGGGAGCTAAAATTATATGGTTG
>NW_025999842.1:16707-41793 GCF_001458135.2 Marmota marmota marmota | reverse complement strand
TTCCAATCATTCATTTTAATCTGAATTAATTTTAAACACTGTCCTTACTTTTTTATAAAATCATGCAAACTACTCAAACTACTACATCACTTCAACAAGATCAACTTGGCCCTAATTTTTCATGGACTGTGTTCCAAATTTCTTCCACATTAGACTTTAAGTTGTCTGTCACTGAAATCATATTTAGACTGTTTTCAAGAAATTTTAAAAATTCCTATTAAGTATTATGAAATTTATTTATAATAATTACATCTATTTGTTAATGCAATTGCCAAATAAGTTGATTCTTCTAGAATTATCAGAACTATTTATATTTTTCATTATTAATAAGAGAAGCTTTGAAATTTACATAAACTTTTTATATTCAAGGCATAGGGAAAAATAGGAAATAATTAAGTCAAAATAGATAAGAAGCTAATGATTAAATCATACACATATCCATAAAATAAAAACTACAATATGTAACATATGTTCTTAAATAATTGTTATCAGAACTAATCATTTTTTTAAATTACCCTTTTTAATATTATAGATACAGAATAAGTGAAGCAAAACTGAAACCCACTTTATCTTGATTATTAGTTTGACATTATGCTAACCAAAACTGAGTTATTTGAGAATAATATTAATTTTCTTAACCATAACTTTACAGTTTCAACAGACTATCAAGTGGTTCTGTATGTAAATAATAGGCTCTCAGAAAAACTAAATTAAGAAGCCAACATGAAAGAATTAATAAGAAAAAGTTCTTGTTACAAGTACTTTAAGTCATTGAAGTTATTATTTAAGTTGTTATCTAAAAAATAATAATAAAGCTACATTTTCTTTCCTGAGTCAACTGAGGACTGTTATATGAAATACAATACAAAAAAAGAATGACAGAAAAAGTTAGAAATTTTCATAATAGTACACAAAATATAAATCCCACTGAGTACAATGTATATAATAATGATGATGAATTATATAATCTTGAGCCCTATTCTTAACAGAAATATTCTGATTCATTAACTGTACAAAATCATTTATTAAGTTATTGAATACTTATCCTAGTTTATCTTGTAGACCTTAGATTTTGTAATCTATAATACTATTTTATATTTATATTATAAATTTGTTTTTATATAGTCTTTATTTATCTATTTATTTTAATTAGGTATATATGACAGCAGAATGCATTTGGATTCATTGTATACAGTTGCAGCACAACTGTTTCATTTCTCTGATTGTACAGGATGTAGCATCACACCATATGTGCAGTCATACATGTACCTAGGATAATAACTTCCATCTCATTCCACCATCTTTCCTACCCCCATACTCCCACCCCTCCCTTCTCTTCCCTTTTCCCAATCAAAGTTCCCCTATTTCTCCCACCCCCGCCACCCCATTATGATCAGCATCCACTTATAAGAGAGAACATTCAGCCTTCTTTTTTTTGGAATTGGCTTACTTAGCATGATATTCTCCAACTCCATCCATTTACCTGCAAATGCCATAATTTAATTCTCTTTTAATGCCGAGTAATTAATATATATATCTCACAGTTTCTTTAGCCATTCATCTATTGAAGGGCATCTAGGTTGCTTTCACAGTTTAGCTATTTGAATTGAGTTGCTATAAACATTGATGTGGCTGTTTTGCTATAGTATGATGACTTAAAATCTTTGGGGTATAAACTGAGTAGTGGGATAGCTGGGTCAAATGGTGGTTCCATTCCAAGTTTTCTAAGGAATCTCCATACTGCTTTCCAGATTGGTTGCATCATTTGCAGTCCCACCATCAATGTATGAGTGTGCCTTTCCCCCCACATCCTCACCAACATTTATTGTAGTCTATATTATTGATAACTGCCATTCTGGCTAGTGCAAGATGAAATCTTTAGTTTTGATTTGCATTTCTCTAATTACTAGAGATGTTGAACATTTTTCATATATTTGTTGATCGAATGTATATCTTCTTCTGAGAAGTGTCTGTTCAACTCCTTAGCCCATTTATTGATTGGGTTGTTTACGTTTCTTGGTGTTAAGTTTTTTGAGTTCTTTATATATCTTGGAGATTATTGCTGTATCTGATGTGCATGTGGCAAAAATTTGCTCTCAAAATGTAGGCTCTCTCTTCACCTAATTGATTGTTTCTTTTTCTGAGAAGAAGCCTTTAGTTTGAATCCATCCCATTTATTAATTTTTGATCTTATTTCCTGTGCTTTAGGAGTCTTATTAAGGAAGTCAGAGCCTAATCCAATGTGATGAAGATTTGGGCCTACTTTTTCTTCTATTAGGCTCAGGGTCTCTGGTCTAATTGCTAGGTCTTTGATCCACTTTGAATTGAGTTTTGTGCATGATGAGAGATACGGGTTTAGTTTCATTTTGCTGCATATGGATTTTAAGTTCTCCCAGCACAATTTGTAGAAGAGGCTATATTTTCTTCAATGTATGTTATTGGCTCCTTTGTCTAGTATGAGATAACTGTATTTTTGTGAGTTTTTCTCTATGTCTTCTATTCTGTACAATTGCTCTACATGTCTATTTTGGTGCCAATACCATGCCATTTTTCTTTCTAAGCTTTGTAGGATAGATTAAGTCTGGTATTGTGATGCTTCTTGCTTCACTCTTCTTGCTAAGGATTGCTTTGGCTATTCTGGGTCTCTTATTTTCCCAAATAAATTCCATAATTGCTTTTTCTATTTCTACAAGGAATAACATTGGGATTTTAATTGGAATCACATTGAATCTGTATAGCACTTTGGGTAGTATGGCCATTTTGACAATATTAATTTTGCCTGTCCTAGAGCACGGGAGATCTTTCCATCTTCTAAGGTCTTCTTTCACTTTTTTTCTTTAGTGTTCTGTAGTTTTCACTGTAGAGGTTTTTCACCTCTTTCGTTAAGTTGATTCCCAAGTATTTTATTTATTTATTTTTGAGCTATTGTGAATGAGGTAGTTTTCTTAATTTCTCTTTCAGAGGATTCATCACTGATGTATAAAAATGCATTTAATTTATGGGTATTGATTTTATATCCTGAAACTTTGCTGAATTCATTGACTAATTCCAGAAGTTTTCTGGTGGAGTTTTTTGGATCCTCTAAGTATAGAATCATATCATCAGGAAATAATGATAGTTTAAGTTCTTATTTTCCTATTAGTATCCCTTTAATTTCTTTCATCTGTCTAATTGCTTTGGCTAGACTTTCAAGGACTATGTTGAATAGAAGTGGTTAAAGACGGTATCCCAGTATTGTTTCAGTTTTTAGAGGGAGTGCTTCCAATTTTTCTCCATTTAGAATGATGTTGTTGGCCTTGGGTTTAGCATAGATATCTTTTATAATGTTGAGGTATGTTCCTACTATCCCTAGTTTTTCTAGTGTTTTGAACATAAAAGGGTGCTCTATTTTGTCAAATGCTTTCTCTGCATCAATTGATATAATCATATGATTCTTATATTTAAGGCTATTGATGTGATGAACCATATTTATTGATTTCGCTGTTGAACCAACCTTGGATTTCTGGAACAAACCCCACTTGATCATGGTGCACTACATATGCAATTTGCCACAAATTGCATAAATGTTCATCAGGGATATTGGTCTAAAATTTCCTTTCCTTGATGTGTCTCTGCCTGGTTTTGTTATCAAGATGATACTAGCTTCATAGAATGGGTTTGGGTTTCCTCCTTTTCTGTTTCATGGAATATTTTGATGAGTATTGGTATTAGTTCTTTGTAGGTCTTCTGGAACTCAGCTGTGAAACCGTCTGGTCCCGGACTTTTCTTGGTTGGTAGGATTTTGATGATGTCTTCTATTTCCATGCTTGAAATTAATCTGTTTAAATTGTGTATGTCCTTTTGACTCTTTTTGGGTCAATCATATGCCTCTAGAAATTATATAGTCTTTATGTAACATACTTATATACTAAAAATCAGCACATTTATAATCATGTTAATTGAAACATGCAAATTCTATTTGAAATAGCATTTTTAAATAAAGCATACTCTAAATTCTTTTTGCTGAGGATTTTTTTTATCATCTCAAGTCTAGTCATTTCACTATATGCCAATAATGTTCAGAGAATATATGTATGCATAATAGAACTTAAGATTAATATTCCTTGCTAGGAAGTTTAAAACTATTCTGCTATAGGCAAGAAAAAATATTTTTAAGTAGAAAGGAATTTAAAAAAAAACTGGGAAGAAAAATGGCTAACATGCTGCTCAGAAACTGCATATAATGTGTAAAATGGAAGTATATTAGGGAGGAAATCTATCAGTCTAGCAGTTGAGAGAAATCTATCATTCTAAATATCTAAAGTGATGTTTAGGCTCTGGTGTAGCTCAGACACAGAGTGCTTACACTACCATGTGTGACTTGAGTTCAATTCCCAACACCTCCAAAATATAAAAATTAAAATAAAAGAGAATGATGAAATGATGTTTACTGATGAAGTTATACACATATTAGGTATTTTAATCATAGCTTAATTCCCTCATAACAAAAAAAAATTGGTCAAACATGATTAATAGATTGTTGGAACTGATGACTACAATAATTCTTCACATTCCCACACACCAGACTTCTTTGAAATACAGCTTCGTTGATCCTTTAATTAAGAGACAGAATTTATTTTTCCCCATCCTGAAATCTGTACCTGCCTGTTCCTCTGTTTTGAGCGATAGAAGATTGTAGGAGATGTTTTCTGGGGAAGTTCCAAGCCTCGGCCTCAAGAAGCATTGCAGCCTCTGCTCTCAGCTTTTAGAATGCTGCTCCTACACGTGAAGAAGCCCAGGCTAGCCTTATCCAGAGACAACAAGGAGTGGCTGTGCTGGCAGACAACACCAAAGGCCAAGAATATAATGAGGGCTGCCACAGACCATCAACCTTGTTTTGTTGACTGGATAACTGGCTGCCTGAGGGGCTCCAAATGAGACCCAAGGAACCATCTAATGGGGTCCTGTTTGAAGAAATGATCCAAAGCACTGTAAGTAAAATGCTTATCGTTTTCAATCACTAATTTTTCAGGGTAGTTTGTTATTCCAAGAGAAAAAAATTAACAAAATTTGGTATTCAGAGTATGGTGCTGCTACAGCAAAAAATCTAAAATATGTGGCATTTATCAAGAAGACTGTTTGGTAAGGGATGGAGGTGCAGTGAAGAGGCTGTCAGAAATACAGCAAAATGGAGAAAATAATGTTATCTCATGCCAGAAATTTTGGTAAAGCTAATGTTTGGAATAATTTGGAAGACAGCAATTCCAACCAATGAAGAAATTTTATTTTAAACAGACTTTCTTCCTCAAAGTGAGCTATAGGTTCTATAGTCCCAAAAGACTTCTTTGGAGAAATTGGAAGGCCAATTCTAAAATTTGCAAGCAAAGGAAAACATGGTTAGAATAATTATACCATTTTCACAAAGAAAAAACAGTTGGAAGTTTTCGAGACATAATATACAACTATACTAATCAAGACAGTGAGCTAATGAAATAATGATAGACATTTAAATTAATGAACAGTATAGAGTCTAGAAATACATTCACGCTTATAGGGTCACCTGATTTTATACAGAGATATCAAGGTCATTCAGTAGCATAAGGACAGTCTTTTTGGCAAAGCTTTCTGGAAAAGCTGGAAAATTTTTCACATACATTTATGAAAAAAAAATTATCTTTAACTACTAATTCCTACCATATGCAAAAGTTAAATCAAAATAGAGCATGAACATAATTGTAAGAGTACAAATTATAAAACTGGAAGAATACACAGAAAATCTTTGTGACAGTGAGTTAGGACAAATTATTAAATAGGATAAAAATAATCATGAAGACTTTAAAAAATGATAAAATGGACTTGTTCAAAGTTAAAGACTTCTTTTTTTCTTTTATTCGTGCTGGGGATAAAACCCAGGGCCTTGCACATTCTAAGTACTTGCTGTACTGCCGAGCGACATCCCCAACCCAGAGTTTTGTTCATTTAGAGACACAGTTAAGAACATAGATGAAAATATTTGTAAAACATTTACTAAACAAAAAGCTTACATTCAGAATCTATAAAGAGCTCTTATAATACAGTAATATAAGAAAATAGCCTAGTTTAAAACTTGGGCAAGAGATTTAAACATTATCATATAAAGTATGTAAACAATTAAACTTTCAGAAATTTCTGGTGGGATCGAAAAAATGGAGAGAGACTACTTGAAAAAAAAAATGTTGGCAGTTTCTTACTAAGCTAAACACTGGATGCCGTTGTCCTAGTGATTCTACTCCTTAGCATGTACTTAAGAGAAATAAAAACATATATATTCACACATACCCAGATACAATTGTTCATGTGAATTTTATTGATATCAGCCCAAATTTAAAATAGCCAAATGTAAATCAGCTAGTGAGTAAACAACTGTGGTACATATCTATACTATAGAATATTAACAATAGGGAAAAATGTGCCATTGGTAAATGTAACAATATAGATCAATAATGTAAAATATTATGATGAAAAAGCCAAAAATAAAAGACTATACTATATTTATATTAAATCTAGAAAAAAATAAAACCACAGTAATAGAAAGTGGATGAGTTGAGATCCAAGACTTGAGAAGTGATTGTCTACAAAGGAACATGAGAAAAATCTTTGACAGTGATGAAAATGTTCCAAATCTTTATTGTGATGGCACTTACATATCTTGCAATTTCCAAGATTCAATAAGCAATCCTTTGAATGAATTTTATTGTATGTAAATTAGACCTTTAAAAATAGATGATAATGGAAGGAAGGAAGGAAGAAATGAAGAAAGGAAGAAAGGATTTGTGTAATAAAATTGTGGGTTTAACTATGAAGCTCTCTAGATAGGAGGCTTCATGTGTCAGGTGCTTGAAGTGGCACAAAGATAAATTATTTTGAGAGAGAAGAGGTAGAGAGGGAATTATTCAGTTTGCAAGCAGATATTAGAGGAAATACAGAAGGCAAAAAATGTACTTGATCAAAAAATAAAACAATTTCTTAACCTCATTCTCTCCTACCTACAAAAAATTCTCAAAATAAGAAATAACCTCCAGATAAAGATTAAATCAGCGTATATTTGTACAATCTTTTGTTTAAGGTTTCAGAATGCTGCAAGGAAGTGCCAAGGAGTCACTTTCAGCTAGATAAAAGGGTATCTAAGAATCTTAATGACAAAAGGCTTTTTAGAAATAGAATTGTCAATGTGACTATTATCTGACAGTGTTGACTATAATCTTATGCATGAAAAGCCCAATTTTTAAAAAACTTTTATTTTTTCTTTTTAATTACATTTTTTCTTTTTAATTATATATATATATATATATATATATATATATATATATATAGAGAGAGAGAGAGAGAGAGAGAGAGAGATGTGTATGTGTGTGTGTTTGTGTGTGTGTGTATACAAGAAGCATGGAATATATCTTATTCTAATTAGGATCCCAGTCTTGTGGACGTACACAGTGTTGAAATTTACTGTGGTATATTCATATGTGTACATAGGAAAGTATGTCAGATCTATTTCACTGTCTTTCTTATTCCTTACCTCCTCTGACTTGCCTTCATTCTCCTCTGTCTAATCCACTAAACTTCTCTTCTTCCCCTCCCGGTCCTTTGTGGGTTTGCAGCCATATCAGAGGGAGATTCAACCTTTGGTTCTGTGGAATTGGCTTATTTCACTTAGTGTGATAGTCTCAAATTCCACCCATTTACTGGCAGGTATCAAAGTCATTCTTCTTTATAGCTGAGTAATATTCCATTATGTATATATACCACATTTTAAAAAATATATTGTTCTGTTGATGGGCATCTAGGTTGGTTCCATAGCTAAGCAATTGTGAATTGTGCTGCTGTAAATATTAATGTGGCTGTGTCGCTATAGAATGAAGATTTTAACACCTTTGGATATATACTGAGGAATGGGATAACTGGGTCAAATGGTTGTTCAATTCCTAGTTTTCTGAGGAATCTCCATACTTCTTTCCACAGTGGTTGCACCAATTTGAAATCCCACCAGAAATGTATGAGTGTACCCTTTCCCCCACATCCTCACTAACATTTGTTGTTACTTTTATTATTGATGCTTGTCATTCTAGTTGAGTGAGGTGAAATTTCAATATATTTTAATTTGCATTTCTATAATTGCTAGAGATATTGAACATTTTTTCACATATTTGTTAACCATTCATATTTCTTCTTTTGAGAAGTGTCCATTCAGTTCCTTTGCCCATTTATTGACTGGGTTATTTGTTTTTGTCTTTGTTTTGGTTTGGTGTTTTGGTGTTAAGCTTTTTGAGTTCTTTATATATCCTATAAATTAATGCTCTATCTGAGGTAAAGGTGGTAAAGATTTTCTTCCATTCTGTACATTCTCTCTCTCCAGGCTCTCGTTTCCTTTGCTCTGAAGTTTTTTAGTTTGATACCATCCATTTTTTTGAATATTACTTTTTGCACTTAAAGAGTCTTGTTGACAAAGTCGGTTCCTAAACTAACATGATGAAGAGGTGGGCCAAATTTTTATTCTTTGTTTTAATGCCTAGGTCTTTCATCTACTTTGAATTGAGTTTTATGTGGGGTGATAGGAAAGGGTTTAATTTCACTTTGCTACATATGGATTTCCAGTTTTCCCAGCACCATCTGTTGAAGGGGCTATCTTTTCTCTAATGTATGGTAATCATGCCTTTGTCTATTATGAGATAACTGATTTTATGTGGGTTTGTCTCTATGTCTTTTATTCTATTCCATTGGGCTTCCTGTCTGTTTGATGCCAGAACCATGCTGTTTTTGTTACTATAGCTCTGAGGTATAATTTAAGTTCTGGTATTGTGATGCCTCCTACTTCACTTTTCTTGCTAAGGATTGCTTTAGCTATTCTGGATCTCCTATTTTTCCAAATGAATTTCATGACTGCTTTTTCTGCTTTGACTAGTTGCAACAGAAATTCAAAGTGGAGAGCTCTACATGTCCATTATATCCAATTTGCAGATAGTAGGACAAGAATGAAACTCAGCTATTAACACAAGCCATGCCATATTGAAAAAAAACTGCCTTAAAAAGCAGATCCAGAGTGAGAAATCAGAGGCACAGAGAACTGAAGAATCAGTGGAGCTGAAATGGGTCCTAATTAAGAACAGTCTTTGTTCAGCTAGATTTCAGAATTGAAGTAGGCAAGTGACAGCTGTGAGTCCTCCATTATTTACTTCCCCTTTTCCATGGGAGGGCCTATTACAGTTATCCTATTTTTCCTACATGGCCTTTTCATATTGAATGTGGTAGGTGAGGAAAGGGAGGCAATATAACTTGACTATTTAGTTCCCTTGGCTCTGGATTAAAAGAAATCACACATGAGAAGTTGCAGCCTCATCAATGAAGATCCTGGCTTTTAGTCCAACCCTTTGTATGATTTTTCAGACCTGATTATGGACAACTACAAAGATGTACTCACTGGCCTTGAGAGAAAAAGTTTCCCTTCCCACACTAGCCTTGGTGCACAGCCAATGCATGACCACTCCAACAAGAGTTGCAGTCCAGGACTCAGGCCCCTCTGGCCAGTCATTGCTTTTATTTATTATTATTATTATTAATTTTTTAATATTTCTGACACAGACATCTTCATTCCTAGGCCTTTATTTGGGTCCTTTGGCCAAGTTCTTCTTTAGATACCTCTGTAGAAGGTGTCCAAAGAGCCTTCTCCACTGGGAAAAGGACAGAATATCTGAATACATTTTTCCCAAGTCCAAATCAACACTCAGCTCTTTTCCAATCTCAGACATTCTTATTCCCCTTTCTTTTCCCCTGACCCCTAGGTTTATAAAACTGCAGGATCCTTTTGTCTAGGACTCTTTTGTTGTTGAGAAGACCCCCACATTTGGGCTGATCCACCCACCCTCAACCAGTACCACACTCTGGGGGGACAAGGGAACAGGGGGAGTTGGAATTTTCTCCAGTTAGACTCTTGCTTTACTGCTGCTTTCATTTTTGCCAAGTGCTTTGACTATTCCAGCAGCTGACAGCTTGTCTCTTTAGCTCAGCTGAGCTCCTAAAAAAAAAAAAAATCTACATCCAGACCTGATTCAGTTTTCAAATCCCTAGACTTTGGACCTGATTACCTCATGAGAGGGGTAAATGTGGTTTGCATGTAAAAAAAGTTAAATGTAATTGTGGCTGCAAGGAAGACTGTAAAGACATATATTATGCTTCACATCTCTGGATATAGTCACCTTTGCAATGTGACTTTGCCACTACTCCCACCAAAGGTTGAATTCAATATTCTTACTCCTGAAACATGATCTGGCCTTGTGTCTTTCTTTGAGAAAAAGAAGGCAATAAAAGGTAAAGTTCTCACTGAGAACAGAAGTTCTGAGCTTAGAGCAGGTAGAGTTCTAAACCTAGGCCTCAAAAGGCTTGCAGTTGTCACTTTTGCCTCCTTGAATCTTTGATAGCTGATCTGAGGCTCAACTCTTAACAAGGAAAATTGCCTGGGCTTTGCAGGCAGAGGCTGAGTAGGAAGAAGTAGGACGAACGCAAGCAGCAGGGGAAGAAGAGGAACTGGGTCGCTCTTTATCACTATGAATGTGAGGATGTTTTAGTGGATGTGGATGCAAAGGATGCTGGCTGAAGGTGACTGCTCAGAGCTCAGGCTTGCAATATATAAAGTGATACTAGCCACAATTTATGGTCCAGAAATCCAAGGTAGGTAAATAGAAGGAGCCAGATGGCCAGGTAAGGACTAAAGCAGAAACCTGTATAAATAATCAAATTTAGGCTTCATCACTGGAGCTGATTTTCAAAGGCAGCAGCGATCCTGCCCTTTGTGAGTGACTGTGGGCAAGCTGATGCTAATGACCTTGAAAACACAGGAATGGTATCGTCAATGTGGCACTGTTCACTCCAGCAATAGTAAAATCACTTTTCTATGTGATATGTTGTACTGATAACCTTTAGGGGTGACTTTGTCCTTTTAACCAGGCTCTTCCAGAGTTATGTCATACTCCTGTGGTTCCAAAGAGTGCAAATGGAAGAGAATGACCAGAAACAAGATCTAAAATCACTTAGGATACATCGAAGAACCCAGATGGCTGCTAACACTGTGAAAATTTAATTTCCTTGGTAGCAAAAATATTGGCAATATTTACATTATAATAATCCTTGGAAAAATATTTTTAAAATTTAAAACATATATAATATGTATTGTTAATTCAGTTTTTATTTAATTACAGGTAATTTTATGTTTATATTGTTATATCCCAGATGAAATTAAAATTCTAAGAATATTTGGGAGAGTGAGAGAGAAAGAAAAGAGAGAGCAAGCAAGAGAAACATAATAAATATCAGAGAAATGTGTGCTATTTTGTGCATGAGGTATTATTAATGATTGTTCTCAGGGATTAAAAGTGAAGCTATTGAATAGTGAAACTAATGACTCTATAATGTGATTGCACATCCTATTTACTGGATGGATGGATGTATGGATAGATAGATAGATAGACAGACAGACAGACAGATAGATAGATAGATATTGGTCAGTCAAATATATTATACATTCATTGTGAAATCTATAAGCATTCTTGATACCAGTGCAGAAAAGAGTATGAGTGATGACTGAGAAGGGCTTCTCTTTTACTCAGAGGGGACCTGGCATCTCTAGTGATCCAGCTGCTTGAGACAGTAAAGAGCAGTGAACTGTCACTTTTCATTTCTAGTCATTCAAAGGACCAGTCAGCTGCAGAGCTGCCCAGCATGTTTTCCTCCCCAGATTCTTAGTGACTGCCAAAAGGTACATGATTCTGAAAAGAAAGAGAAAACATTTTAGCCCTCAAACTCATGCCAGTTAGATTTACTATATGCCTAAAACATCAAACTGTTATTCGTGTTATTTGCAAGGACTGGATCAAAAAGGGGAAAAGTGAAGATGTGTATTCTTGGAATCATCTGAAGATGAAAGATGCAAAGAATAAAGTTGTCCTTACCCAAGTGAAATAAGACAATGAAAAATGAGAAATGGCATCCCCTCGACATACAGGGAAGAAGCAATAATATGTCTTGTCTAGATCCTTCTAAAAGAAAGCAGGCTGAAAAACACTCTATTCCAAGGAAGAGTAGAAGTAAAATTCACAGCAGCCTTATAATAAATAGCACATTTTTTTTATCTTAGTAGATGAAGGAATGTCTTACAGAGACATGTATATTTTTGTCTATTATAAACCAGGGCTATTTTTAATAGGAAATTCACTGTTGAAAATTTGCATAAACTGTTGGGGGGAACATGTCTCATTTGCAGCTACAAGATAGAAATGCCTCAAAAGGCAAGAACTTCTCTAGATACAGTTCCTTCCACCTATGTTACTACCAAGACAACTTCTGATTAAGCCTTAGTTATAAATAGCATAAATACAACAGCCCACAGAGAATGGTAGAGAAATTCTATTTTCTCAAGAATTTATTACCTAGACACTTCATTTACTTCTGCCTCCTAATGAACTCCTTGAGAGTAGGCAGCATAATTCAGGTATCTTTATATTCTCGGTGCCCAGCACAGTGTCTGCCCACAAATAGCAGACACACAGTAAAATTTTAAAAGAATATGTTAATTCTCTGCTTCTCCAGTGCATATTACTGGTGATTGCTGGAAAGAAGGTGTAACTCAGCAACTAATTTTATTGCTTTTATCGGAGCTTGAAAAAGATTTTGTAATCAAGGAGATTGAAACTAATGACTCTATAATGTGATTGCACATTCCATTTACCCAGAACCCCTTCTCCTTCATTAGCATGAATACTAGTATAGTTTAAATCAACTGGTCTGGGCAGAATTTCCTTCTTGAGACCACAGTAATGGCCAACACTGTTCTGAATGAGGATACGGGTCCTCAAGGAAGAGAAAGTTCAAAAGTTTTAAAATTAGAATAGGTAGCGCATATGAAGGGAGGGTTCTATTAACTCTTCTCATCACTGTTTCCCCAATGCCTATCACAGTGGCTGGCAAAGAGTAGGCACTCAAGGTATCTCATGCTAAACTTTATTTGTCAGGGAAACATAAGCATAACTGAGTTTTAAACATTGCTTAACATTTCTTGTAGAAAAATTGACTTGCTGGATAGGCTATTAAATGCTAGGAAGCATGGCACATATCTTATACATTTTTACATCCCTATCACATAGCACAGTACCTGGCATATGGCAGCATTTCAAAAATGTAGGGAGTGAATAAATTATTCACTATTCCGGACAGAAGGAAGGCATAGTGAGGGCCTCAAACTCCTCATGATTCCCATGGGGTTATCACTAGTATGTAGGCAAAAACGACAGCATGTATTTTCAATCTCAAAGTTCTATTTCATTTTTCTGCTTTCTTATTTTTCTTTGAGACCACCACTGGGCATGGATAATTTAGAACTAAAATTTTGAATGTAAAGACAGCCAACAAAAAAAATCTGATTTCAGAGTGTTTTGAACTTTAAATTCTAGCACTTGATGTTTATTCCAAGGATGTATGTTGTCATGGTCGTAAGATGCCATTAACCTTGTAAGTCAACAGGGGCAATTAGGATAGAAAATACTGAATGAAGTGGAAAAACAGAAACCTGGCTTTTCCCCCAGTAGTTCTTACTTTCACTTTATAAGGCTTAGAAGTATGCCATCTGCCACATAAATTAAGTTTGCCCCTATTTCAAAGCTATGACCCAAAGAACTCAAAGGAATTTGATCAAAGTGACTTGGCTGAAAAAAGTTGGACGGAGATTGAACTGATCTCCAGTGCTGAGACACTTTTCTGTGCCTAAATGTCTATATTAAAAAATAAAGATAACACATGCTTTACTGGATATTTGTGAGAAGTTAAAGAACCAAGAACCAGGATTCTGGTCACGAGTTCACTATTCATATAAAAAATGTGTTTCTTTCTTTTAAAAAAAGAGATGGTAACAAACAATCACACATGTTCAGTCCTAGAAACTGGCCATTATCACTGTCTCAGGGTAATGACCCATGACAGGATAGAGGTCACACTCTTGTATGATTGCTCATATCTGTGGTCTGTACAGCTTGGATAATAGCAGCCCAACAGGTTTTCAACTCCAGAGGAATGAATTCTTTTTTCAGCCAAAAGACAAATTTGTGAAAGTAATGTTCTTTTTCTCAGAACATTACCTTGGGCAAACAACCTTTGTCCAGGGGAAATGTCGGCTCTTTGGGAAATTGGGAGGGTGAAGGAAGCCTTACCTGGTGTTTCATGCTGGCTTCAGAGAAGATGTGAAAGCTTATAGGTATTGAGTTGGCAGGTTTTTTTTTTTACAGGTGGAATTTATTTAATGAAGTTGAAGTCAATGGAACTAAAAGCAATCCTGTGTGAAGTCTATTTCTAATATCCCAAAAGTGGCATATGGAAAGAAACAAATATTTACAAACAAAATAATAAAAAAAACTAAGGTCTTGCTGGTCATGTATAAATACAGAGTCTTAATCTTGTAATTATTTTAACTTCTCTCTTAGATCATATTTGGAGTGCCTCAATTAAAAAATACTTTTTGTTTTATGTGTGTATCAAAATGTGGATATATATATATATATATTATATACACATAAGCTTTAAGATTACATTTCTAAGAAATTTCTGCACATAGCAATTTTGGGTATTTTGGAGGCAGGGTTCAAGCAAATACTGCTAAAAGTAAGAAAAAAAATCTTTATTACTCTTATCTTCTCTCTCATATTTCCCTGCATCAATTTCAACCTCATTCCCATGAATTTTAAACTTTCAGTCTTTTAGCTGTTTCTTCCTGCACTCCTGCAACCATCAAAGTTTCTAATAATGCCTGTCAATGGTAATAACATCCAAAAAAGACAATATTCAGTCTGCAATTTTGGCATAAGTTGGTCTCATTAAATATGCAGGCTACTATTCTGGGTTTTAGTATGATTTTACTGAGACTCAAATGAGAAAAGTAGTTTTATTTTTTTCTTATGCTATTGGGATCTATAGTCTGGGGTAGAGATAAGAATCAATATGATCAAGATTTATTCTCTGCTGTTTTACCACCAAGGGAGGGAGTTAGTCATGGCAGAACAGCATGGGAACATGCTATAGCCAAGTACTTAAGTCAGTCCACCTTGGTTAGTAGTGAGGTGGTGGATCAGGACTCGAAGCCACTGGACCACCAATACATATAGTTTCAACTATAATGCTTGCAATCTGGCTCTCTGATCAGTCGGAGGAAAGTGCTTGCTCACTCCAGCTAAGAAAAGTAAATGGCAGAACAAGAAGAGAAATCAAGATTATGCCATAACTGTGTGCTATTGGATCCTGGGTAGATGCTTCCCCAGTCATTCAGTATCCTATCCCCTAAGCCTAGTGAGTGTCTCCAAGTCTGACATCTAAAACTGTGAGATCTCTTTGTGCTATTCTAGGGACAAGAAACAAGAGGTAATGCTCTACCCCTGACTCATACACACACAGCTATATAGCTAGTGTCTGCAGAAGTTTGGAGAGCTTAATGTGTGGGCTGTCAGATAATTCAGTCTAATTGCTCACCATCACTTTAAAGCAATGTTCACTAGTGCTTTCAATGCCTTACTGGCTTTTTGGCTCACTCACTCTTCCTATACTGCAGCTCTTCTCCTTGAATCCTAAGATTTAGGAATGAGAACATTCTGAGGGAAAGTCATTGTGATTTACACAGAATATCCCTGGTCCCTTAACATGACTTTGAAACTAACTCCCGGACCTTTGATCTCGCCCTAGTGTGATGATAGATGAGGGGTCAAGTAGAGGGTCTCCTTTTTTGCCTTAAATGATAGTGCAGAGTTACAGTGATCTTCTCATAACTGTAGCATTAGTCTGGAGAATTTAAAAGGTAAAGGAGCTTTTTATACACTTTTTGACAAAGTCTATGATAGTCAAATATTTCAAACCTATATCTCTTTTGTCTTCCAAGCTGTTTATGTAGACAACAACAACAACAACAAAAATTGAAGCACTAATTACTTTTGGGGAATTTGATTGTCAATAGCTAAACTGGTTGCAATAATAAAGGAAAAACAAAATATGGTTCTAAATATATTGAAATAAGTTAATGAAAAGAATCCACAAATGGGGCCAGGGCTGTGGCTCAGTGGTAGAGAAATCACCTGGCATGAGTGAGGCACCAGGTTCAATCCTCAGCACCACATAAAAATAAAATAAAGGTACACCTACAACTAAAAAATATATGAAAAAAATACCCACAAGCAAGATGTCATGGTATAATAGGACAAACATAGGACTTAGTGAGGGAAGGCTCAGATTCAAATCATCAATACAAACAACACTAATCCATGTTATAAAAACTCATTTCTGGAGGTGTAGCTCAGTGGTAGAGTGCTTGTCCACCTTGTAGGAGACCCTGTGTTCAAACCCCAGTGCTGTGTCAGGGGGATACTATTGAAGAAATTGGGGAGGTGAGTAGTGCACTATGTTTCCAATAATTTACTATTAATAAAAATTAGCTATCAGCAGTTAATTTTGCCATCTGACTTGCTCATAGTCATAATAAACATACCAAAATTTGGGATGATGGGTATTTTATATAAATTAGACTAGACTTAAGTTTACCCTCTCATCACTCTCACTTGAATGCTTCTGTGTGCTGTACCCACTGGGATGAATTCTATTGTCTTGACCCTCCTTCTTTATGGCTGAAGAATAAAATTATATCAGTATAAATGAATCACTATCAGCTGCCTCAACTGGGTCCTCACACTGGAATTTCTGTTATTTATCTGGTCAACTCACTTTTCCTTTCCCCACAACTGACTACACCAAACCTTTCCATTCTCTTCAAACCTCCTCCCAGCCTGTTCCTCCTCTTTTTCCCTAAGCAGCTACTTTCTACTAAAAAAGAACGCATTCATTAAAGAGGCATTCTCTCCATTGTCTGTAGAAATCCTATAAAACTGCCTACAAGTGTATCTTTCCTCTCCTGTTAAGTGAGCGGAGGTTTTCCATCCTCACAATTAGGTCACACCCCTCTGCTGGTCTTTGTATTCCCTCTACTGGTGCCTTTGCAGAAATGTTCCACTATCTGTCCCTTCATCCATTATCTCTCAACTGAATCTTTACCATCAACATACAAACATGACCATTAGCTTCTAGTTTAAGAACTTTCCCTTGAATCCAAAAATCACTTCCAATCATCACCCTTCTTTTTATTTTCCCTATTACAGCCAACTTCTGGGAAAAGTGATCAGACACGCCACATGGTCAAGGTTATCTATTCCACATTCCATATATGCACAGGAAGCTAGCCACACAGCTCTCAATGGAACAATATTCTCCAGATTGCAAAATGCAATAGCTAGAGTTTCTGTTTCTGGACATGATGCTATAACTAATATTGAACTTTCTTTTCCCACCCTAAACAAGAAAGCTGGTGAAAATAAATGAAGAAGCTGTGTTCAGGCATTGTTTCATGGATTAGAACAGGACTCTTAATCTGGAGATTAATCAGACGCCCAAGGTAAGCCCCATGTTTCCTCCAGCTATCTACCTTACCAAAGCACAACAGTGAAGACAGGTTGAGGCCTCAGAGAGAGCAGCAGAGTCACTCTACACCCTTAAGATCTCAATTCATGCATGATTTTCTCAAGGAAACTTTATACCTTGTTGAAGACAATTTTATTTTATTATACTTCCTTGTGAATTATTTTCTTTTCCTCAGTTTCTAATCACACCGATTAGTGAGAATGCTTGCTCAATGTCTCCTCTGGATAGTGGAGCCATTCTGGTTCTGTTCACCCTGATAAATCCCTTGCCTGGCACAATGCAGGGTATATAGTCTGTGAAGGAGGTGAATGGATAAATGAATGGATGAATAAATGCTTTCCTGAGTAGAAGTAGAATGTGTACAGTTACAGCTAGTAAAATGAAAGTTATATAAAACAAAACATCCTGTCTCATGTAGACAGAAGACCACAATACAGAGACATTTTTGTTTTACATGGAAATTAATCAGTACTTTAGTCCCAAAAGGAAAAATGTAAGAACCAGTAATCTGACACTATCCCAATTAAAGAGTATCCCAATTATTTTGATCTTAAGCATATTGCTTATTTTTTTGAAGTCTCAGTATTACAATTTATAAAGTTTAAAATAGATTAGCAATTTTCATTGTTTTTAAGGCAGAAAATATTTTGCTGAAATAAAATTCTGTTGGACTTGAGAATTTTATGTTAAGTAAAATAGCCAAATTCAGAAAGGCAAGGGTTAGATGTTTTCTTTCATATGTGGAAGCTGGACGAGAGGAAGGGAAAGAAAGGTCAGGGGAGCATAAAAATTGAAGGGAGATCAGTAGAGCAGAAGAAATGGCCTAGAGGGAGGGAAGAAGAGAGGGAAAAGGAAAAGACTGGGGAATAACATTAGCCAAACTGTTTTGTCATGTTGTGTGCGTGTACAAGTTGTAACAACAAATCCCACCATTATGTACACTGTAATGCATCAATAAAATATATGGAAAAAGAAGAAAAAAGAAATAAAATCTTTTGTTGAAGCCCAGTTAACCAGATAGTAGTGAAAGGAAACCTTTTTGTAGTAGAAGTGTGCCTGCAATTGTGAATGTGTATATGTGTGTGTTTGTGTGGGTACATGAACATTCTAATTTGTGAGGCGGGGAGGCACATAGAGATAGTAAGAGAGTTAGAACCCCATGCAATTGGCCATTACTAGTGTCTCACAGAATCTAATACAGAAACTCGGACTTGTGTGATATTTATGATTTCTTCTATATGTACAACTATTGATTTCTAAAGTGTATCAATAATATTAGTATACACTAATAATTAAAATAAATTAACATTAGTATACACTGATAATTAAAATAAATTAACATTAAAATCTGAGCAGTTTGCTGATTCATCCCATCACACTTGCTTAGCATATATTCAGTAAATAAAATATACCATATATAGTCACCGCAATGTTTTACTTAAG
Source organism: Marmota marmota marmota (assembly GCF_001458135.2). Classification (NCBI taxonomy): domain Eukaryota; kingdom Metazoa; phylum Chordata; class Mammalia; order Rodentia; family Sciuridae; genus Marmota; species Marmota marmota. The sequence goes on along the minus strand of NW_025999842.1, from coordinate 22,845 downwards.
AAATAATCACATGGATAATCTTAAAGCAGATTTTACTTAGAAAAGTAAAAGTTTAGGTAAAAATATTCACATTATAAGAGTATTCTATAATTGTAATTATGACATGTTATTTTTCTGCTCCACTATGTACTAATGGTAATGAAATAAATTAGCTTAAAAAATAGACATATGTAAACAAATGCAATTAAATTCAAAACAAATTAAATTCAAAGCTAAACTAAAGAAAGAACTATAGAGAGCTCAGATGATATATATCCTTGTTTCTGTGGGGATGGAGGGAGGTGTAAGGATTTTTCAAACCACTTTGCCTGCTGTCTGCATGTATAGTAAATTTTCCCTGTCCCATTCCTTTGTCTAGGTAGCCTCCTTCTCCAGACTCACACTTTATTTCCGTAGGCCCAAGCTCCCCTGATTTTCAAGGTCCAGCTGAAATGCAATCACTATCATTGGCTTCTCTGAGTAACCAGCATTAGTCTTTAATTGTAGCACTGTGGTTTGAACCTATGGCCTCCACACTCTGGGCAAGCACTCTACTACTGAGTTAAACCCCCACACCCCCAAATCCTACCATGGGTTTTTATAATATGGGTTACCATTGCTGTGCTAGACCAATGATTTGAATCTGATTCTTCCCACACTCAATCTGAATGTCATAGGATCTCTTACCTTTGCCTTATAATACTTACTGCTTTCTAACTTTCAATATAATAATCTTTATATTTCTTATCTCCTGTGTAAGCATCGAATACTAAGATGGCAGGGGTGCTTTGTGTAGGCACTTAATAATCATGCACATACAGTAATTGATTCCACCTGTTGCCCTCTCCACCTCTATAATTACCATAAATGGGTGAGGTACAGTCTATGTAAGCACAGTGGGAGCCCAGGGTTGTGTGTTCTCATCCATGTATTTCCTCCTAGCTAGCTCACTTGTGCAGGTGTACTCAGGATGGGCAATAAATCCCCTTGGAGCACTTAAAGTCATCCATTGTGTTTTCTAAATAATCATCTGTGAGGCTATACATTCTTGAGTGAGATAATGGGTAGTGCCATTTAATTTATTCTGATCCCAACATTTTTTTTTTTAATGAGAAGAGGTTAAGGAGAAAGTGGGAAGAGGAGAAGAAAAAAAGAAGGTAAAAGAGAAGGAATAGCAGTAGCCAGAGAACTATAAACAGAAAGAACTGACCTATACCTTAAAAAATGAGAATAGCTAGTGGTTTTGATAGGATGAAAGATGGGAATGTGAAGTGATAGTTTAAAACGAAAACCAGAAAAAAATTAAAAAAAAATAAAAAACCCAGAAATATCTAAAAGTGACTCTGTGCCGCAGCTAGCATATATCAGCTCACAAGGCCAATTGTTTGTGTCCCTTTCTATCTCCATACAAGAAAGCTGGGAGCAGTGGGAGCAAACACACCATCTGCTGATTGGGACATTTTTTTCTAGCAGAATAGCAAATGCAACCAGGTGGCTGCAGCATCCAGCCACTGTGAGGCCACTGAGGGTGCCCAGGGTGTTCAGGTTCATATTTATACCAAAACAACAGTGATGTTACTATAGATGGTTTAGAATTTCAGAGAATGTTTTATGAAACAGCTCTAATGTGACGCAGAATCTGGGCCTACTGGTTGAATATTATCTGAGAAGACCAGAATACCATGTGTTGCTCTCAGTAATGTGTCTGGCCTCTCTGCATTTGAGAAGCCCCAGTGAACAGCACTATCATTCTGAATTGCAGCCTGAAGTCACTATATCAGGAGGTGAATAAAGATAATGATGCTCAGTGGAGGCAAATCCAAAATCTAGACAATTCTTACTGCAGAATGAAATGTCATTATAGTGACCTCAGTTTACTTCTTGAGATGGCTTAAAATAGCAAAACATATGAAATTCTTTTTTTTAAGAGAGAGAGAGAACTTTTAAAAAATATTTATTTGTCAGTTTTTTGGTGGACACAACATCTTTATTTTATTTTATGTGGTGCTGAGGATTGAACCCAGTGCCCCGCGCATGCCAGGCGAGCGTGTTACCACTTGAGCCACATCCCCAGTCCAAAACATATGAAATTCTTTATGACTAGATCATAATTCTCACTTGCCTTGTATGTTAATTTCTACTCATTTTTCTCACAAAATTTTTTTCAAATATAATTTTGTGACTTACTCCTAATCAACATCATTTTTATCAATCTCATATTTTATTATTAACTGCATGGTTAATGTATTGAATATTTTCCTAGATAAAGCTTTAGAAATAATTGCATTTGCATTAAATAACCATGAGGAAATTATACAATTAAAACAATATTTAAATTTTCACTCCATTAGACATTTAAACTACTTTAACTGCCACAAGTACTTGATTTCCACCATCTCTTTATTTTATCTGATTCATGGTTGAGAAGAAAACTTTATATGTGTCCTGATGAAACACCTTTAAAAGAGATTAACCATGGCATGTATCACAGACGACTTTGATGTTTCCTGACATCTACCTGCTGTTATTGGAAAATTCCTGTATTTCTTGTATATAACTTATACATATTTATGAGAGCTTTTTCACCATATATCGAAACTAATGAACTAATAAATTCCTTAGGCAAAAACATAATTCATGTGGTGAAATCCAATATATATGCATATATAATCTGTATTCTCAATTACGTTCAATATCTCTATCATGGAATATATATTATCTGTTATATTCAAATGATCCTAGAATTTTAACTATATAAGGTATTACAAACTTTATGAAATCCAAACCCTTATTCTAAAGATGAAAGAAACTGAGTTACAGAGAAAATGAGGACCACAGAAACACAAGTCACAGAAATAAGTTATGAGGTACCATTATGAAAAAACCATAAGCATAAAATTTGGAAACAAACCCAAAACAGTTAATGTGAGATCCTTATTGTACAATTAGAAATAAAGTCACCAATGATACAAACATGTAATTATCTATTTAAAATTATTTGTAAAATTATTAGCCTATTTTCTGAGGCAATTTTAAACAGAGACTTTCCTCAAATCAAGAAAAAAATTACTATATTAGGAAATGCTTTGCAGGGTATAGGGGCCTAACTAAAAATAACCTAGCATACTTTATAAAAAATGGCACTTCATGAATATCTCACTTCATGAATAGTTAACTAAGGTACATGTGATATTTAAAAAGAAACTAGAAAATACACAGATAAACATAAGAGTATTAAAGATATAAAGTTCCTTGCAAGAACAAAATAGGACCAAAAAGACAACGTAAGATGAAAACCATTAAAACATGTTGTTTGAAAATAATAGCTATGAAGATTTTTTTTTTTTTTTCATTTTTGGATACCAGGAAAATCTAACCAAAGGAGATCATTTATAAACAGGCTTAATGGATGAGCAGAAGTTAGGGATTATAGAGAGTGGGGGAAATAACAAGGAAAAGCGTTTAAATATTAAAGAGAATATTTGAGAAACTGGAAGAAATTAAAAGATGTAGAAGGTTGTGAGAAGGGTGAAACTGGAGGTAAACAGAAACCGTATCTTAGAAGTCCTTGTAAACTTTTAATCTCTATCTTTTATTTTACACATTTCTCTAGTACTTAGTTTATACATGTAGCAATTTGCCTTTATTTTATTATTTTTAATATATTTTTTTAAGACAAGGATCTCAATATGGTGCCCAGGCTGGACCTGAACTCCTAGACTCAGAGGTATCCTCTTGCCTCAACCACTGGAGTAGCTAGGGCTGTAGGTGTGCACCACCACGTGGGCTGTTTGTAAAATATTTTATATTTTTGAAGGTTCTTTTCTATCTAAATATTTAGATTTATTGGCATAAAAGTTTCATAGCATCTTCTTTCATTCTTTGATTAGCCTGTGTCCTGTATCCCTTTGTATTTTGATCTTGGTAAATGTACTATTTCTTATTTATTTTGATCAGGTTGATAGTTTATTTCCTAGTTCAGTGACATTGTTTTTTATCATTATTGTTCTCTTCCTATTACATTTATTGAATTTAATTAGCTTATTTTTTCCTCTTTCAAGATAACTTGTTTTATAGACTTTCTTTTCCCTCTAGCATATGAGATGAAGGCTGCAAGTTTCCTTCTAGTCAATAACTTACCTTTTTGTCACAAGGTTTGATATTATATCCCTTAATTCAAATATTGTTTGCAAATTTTCATTCTGATTTCTTCTTTGACCATGGATTACCTAAAAGGACACTGTATTGTGATTAGAGAATTAATGCTTGAGGAAATTGAGATTCAGCTTTGTGACAATACATGATCAATGTTGGTGACTATTTCAAGAACTTTTTAAAGTAATGTCTATTTTCCACGTATTAGAAATAAATTTGTACATATTTATCATATAGATCAATTTCAGTTATGATCCATATATTTCAAGTTATATGATTAGTTGAATCAAGGCTCATGGCTTGAAGGCATGAATCTTCCATACACAGTTGACTTTTATCAATATAACACATCCCTTTTTATTTCCTTTAATATTTTTGCATCAGAGTTCTATTTGTCTTACACAACATAAACATATTTTTTCACCCCTTTGAATATTTTATTATTTTTAATACTTGTTAAATAAGTATTTTATATCCTTTTATTTTCAATTTTTCTGTGTTTACAGTGTATAGCTGGACTTTTCAGTCTACCAACTGAGGTCTGTTACATTTAATAGTAAATTAAGTATATAGTTTTACTACTTATTGTTTATCCTTATTTCTGCTATCTTCATATGGTTTCTATTTCCCAGTTTTTCTTGTCTTCTTTCTTAATTCTTTTAAAATGATCACATTTTATTTGCTAGGTTATCATACCTTTAGTAATATATAAAATATAGAATATATGAATATTTGTATAAAGCATTACACATATTGTCATTCTGGCAATGATTCATATTTAAAAAGCATACTTGAGCTATCATTTTCTATGACTAGCTAAAAGAAATTGATATTTATACATTCTTTCTGTAATTCTTTTTCATTATTTGGCCACAGCATTTATTTTTATAAGACTTTTGAAAAAATGTTGTTTATTTTCTCAGTTTTAAGTTAAGATAAACATTATTTTAGGATCCTACATTCAAATTTATTTCCATCACAATACTGAAGGTAAATGTCTTCTATCATGTAATGTTGTTAAAATAATATTGTGGTTCTGTTTCCTTTCCAGTTAACCTTTTTCCCTTCTTAGCCTTGTCTTTATTATATTCATAATGCTCTGAAATGTGAAATACATAGCATGATAAACTTATGCATGTTAATTTTTTCCCTTTTATGATATCAAGAATTAGTTGGACTTTAGTACTTTTTAATTGCTTGCATTTTACAGTTTTCCATTTCTTTCTTGTCTTAAATTGACATATAATGTTTCTGTATATGTATGTGGTAGAGTATAATAATATGTGTATACAGTCTGTAACAATCAAGTCAGGGTAATTTGCATTTCTGTTTTCTCAAACACTCATCATTTCCATGTGTTGGGAGCCTTAAGAAATTTATTTATCCTTTTCAGTCCTTTCAATCCCAGGTTTTAGGATAATGTGTCAGAGAGATTGTGTTCAATTTTTCTTTTTTTTTTTTTAATTAGTACCCCACTACCACCAAACACATGCACACATACACTCTGTGAGTTGTGGAATTTCCCTTAGATGTTTTAGAAATATCTTATTACTTTAACTATGTATTTTTAAGTCACATTTCTCTTATTTGGATTTGGGGAGGCAACTCCATACACACATACACACAGCTGTTCTTCCAAGCTAATGTAATCAGTCTTCATCTAAGCCCATTCTTTTTTCCACTCATCTCTTGAATTTTCATATTTTGAAGGTCAGTCTTTATGTTACATGTTTCCTGATCTTTATTAGGAAACATATTAATCACACTTATTTTATTTTTTTATTTTTTTTAATTTATTTATTTATTTTTTTAAATTTTTTATTGTTCACTGTTCAAAACATTACATAGTTCTTGATATATCATATTTCACACTTTGATTCAAGTGGGTTATGAGCTCCCATTTTTCCCCATATACAGATTGCAGAATCACATCAGTTACACATCCATTGATTTACATATTGCCATACTAGTGTCGTGTTCTGCTCGCTGCCTTTCCCATCCTCC
>NW_025999842.1:28-15397 GCF_001458135.2 Marmota marmota marmota | reverse complement strand
GTGTTTTCATTAATCTCTAAGAATTTTTTAATTTCCTCCTTGATGTCTTCTATAACCCATTGATCATTCAGTAACCTATTGTTCATTCTCCAAGTGATGTATTCTTTTTCCTTCCTTCTTTTATCGTTGATTTTCAGTTCCATTCCATTATGATCAGATAGGATGCATGGTATTATCTCTACTCCTTTGTATTGTCTAAGAGTTTCCCTGAATCACACTTATTTTAAATCTTTATCTTCTCATGATTTACTGCATTTCCCTAGGTTGTAGATTTATTGCTGAGTTAGTTTTATTGTTGTTTGTTGCCTGCCTCTTGTATGTTAGTTTTTCTCAAAAATCTGGTAATTGTTTTCTTCTCATCTCTTTATCTCATAATCCCTGTTTTCATGTCTATGGGTATAAATTAGGAATGTCAGGTCTTCTTCTTTGATAGCAGCAGTGGTGTGGGATCTATGCAAGGAGAGAGAGAGAGAGAGACAATTAACTGTTTTATTGTTTTGTGGATTCTGCTGCCTCCTGAAAACTGAATTGCCTTGGTGGCTGCTGTGCATTTCAAGTTCTACCTTCTATCTTCTTGGATTCAGCACAACCAGATCATTTCTGCTGTCTGCTGCTTGGCAATGGAGAAAGAAGATAAAGTTTACAAGAGTCAAAGCCTGGTTTCAGTTTTGCATTAAACATCTCAATATTTCCCCTTGCCTTCTTCCCACCTGTTACTCTGATTCCTCTGAGTCTGGTATAAACTCCAAGATAACCCGCTTCTAGCATCAAATGTTTTAAGGAGTGTAATTTTTAACTTGCTTTTCCATCTATGAATCTTTTTTTTCTTTTTTCTTTTTTTTTTTTTTGGAGGGTGTGGTCTAGAGGTCCCCATACCTTTTGATTTCCAGTATACTTATAGATGTTTATAATATATAGTCTCTAACTTGAAACTATGGAAGTGAGTGGGGCATGTAGAACCTATGCTCAGCCACCCATGTGATTGAAGCCAAAGTCAAAAGGGACAAAGTTCTCTCACAAAAATGCTATTCTCCCACTACACCATGTGATAAAATACTTAAGATGCATGATAAACATATAACACTGCTAACCAGATAATAATTTAGTCCTCTTAGTCTCACTTCATTGGTTAACTTTCATGTTTACCTTTAAGTATGCGATAAGAATATTTCTAAATCCCAAGGGCACAGCCCCTCATGTAAAATCAGATCAAGTATGAACTCATTTGATGCCTTTAAAACTCCCTGGAGGGAGGAAAGCTTATTTGCTAGCTTTGCTTTTCAATGTAAATAATAGAACCAATCAGCAATATTCTTGTTAAACATGGATGAAAAGATTTATATTCTCTTTGTTTACTTATATATAAGGATTGCTAAATATAAAATGACCTGCCTTTTATTTATTTGTTGATTGAATTACTGCCTCCATTAGCTGAGCAGAACTCCTATACCATCAAAGCTTATTTTTTTCTTTTTAAGTACACAGCATATCTGATTCCAATCTACCACAGTTTATACTGTTATCCTTTATTGGAATTATTGATTAGGTCAAAATTAAGGACAATTTAAAATGCTAAGCTTTCTATTCTCATTTTCTGCCTCCCATGGCTTTATTTTACCATATGCTGAGAGTCAAGTAAAAACACAGGATTCAAAGAAGCAACTGTTGAGGCCCCAGAATTTGTGTTATTTGGTTACTGGAGCTAATAAGACAAAGGCATGTACATGTAATGACAGTACATATATTGTATACATAATGGACAGAATATATACATGCTGTCAATTATTTCTTGCTTGGCTTTGCTCACACAATCCACACTTCACAATCCTCTTTCAGAGAACAGTTTGAGTCATTAGTATTAATATGTACCAGGCTATCATGTTACCTTTGGCAGTCATCACTTCCCATTTGAAATATGAATATGAAAATATTTCCCTGACACATTAGTACTAGGCCACCCTGAGAGATGCCATCTGTTTCCCCCTCAAAAAATTTGCTTATGGTGTGTGTTCTCTCCTTTCTGCTATTTGTGCTACATTTTTGGAAGTCAGTTTCTAATAAAAATGATCTAAGTAATTTTTCCTAGGGAACCACTGAAGTCAAATTTCCCTTGTAATACTTGTACTCAACAAAATAAAGCATCAAATCTAGATTCTTTGTGAGCTCTATTATGGTGCTTCAGGCCAAACATTAAGTCATTAAAAGTATTTTACCAAGTAGCTCCTTAGAACAGGATTAAGATGCCCCTGAGAGCAATTGGCTAATCATCCCACTTTCAGCTGTCCAGGAGAGCAATTTGCCTATTAAAAACTTTGTCATGATTTAGCATCAAGAAAATGTGCTCCGTAATTATTATTCGGGTTACACAGTCCTGATTTTTGCTGAAAAAAAAAATGGAGGAAATGCCCATCAAAGTAAATCGAGCTTTGCTGAATGTTTGGCATCTAGATAGTATTTTCTGTTAGTCATGTGCTAGTTTACATGAGTGACAATGCATTGGTTCCTCAGCCCTTGGGGTGTCCAAGGCTGGCACAAGAGCTGAAGACTTGTGCTTTTGACTTGGACTCATAACATTCCCATACCGTACCACATCATACAAGTAGTATTATTCCATGGCAATCATGACTGGAGAAAGAGTGGGAAGCACTCATAACAATTAATAGGTAGAAACCAACACAACACATATTGTGGTAATGGTGAGAATTTTATCCATTTAAAATAGGCAAGCAGGGCAGTAGATACTGACTAATTGCTTTCTGTTTAACCAGAAAAACAAGAAATTTAAATGTGCAAAAAATTTCAAGAATCCTATTATTTATCATAATTTCAGCTTTCAAGTAAAGAATTATTTTTAAGCAAGCTTACAGTTAAAATGATTTAATAAATTCTGGCTTTTTCTTAACTAGCATCACTTTTTAATTATCAGCTTCGAAAAATAAAATGTGACACACATATCCTAATTCAAATTTTCTTTTATTACTTAATCTACTTGTAAATTTATTTCAAAATCTATTCCCAACCATTTGCCTTATCTTCTGTTTCACTCGGCATTAGGAGCATCCATCACATTTTGCTTGTGTGCTCAGCTAGTTCTGGGGGCAAACTGTGCTGCCTAGAACACAGTGGGGCTTCAATAAATGTGTTAACTCGCTGACTTTCTTGAGATTCTTTTTGCTTGCTCTCCTTAAAGACTCATTTCCTCTCCCTTCATCATAGAAAAAGAACATAAACAAGGAAGAAATAAAAAGTCGTCTACTGGATCATTAGCACTAAAAGGATAATTCCCTTGTAGTTCATCATCCTGCCTTGGATAAATTTTCCCCAATTAGGAAGATTCTTTCTCTGTAGGTTCTTTTTGGCTCCACGCTTATCAAATAGTAACTGCTGGTCCATTTTTTATAACCAGAAGATCACTTATCCATCAACTTGCCATCACTAACAATGGATTCCAATACAAACTGCCTCAGGTGAAACACATCTCTAACAATATCGCAGAATATTTTTTGAACAGAAAATCATTGTAAGCTTTTAAATTATTTCATCACAAGTTACAGCACTGAGAAAATCTTTGTGGTCAACCTAGGTCATATCTGGTCTGTGAGAAGTTATAATGTGGAATTATGAAGGAGTAGAAGAGATAATTTTGAGGATGTTCTTCCCAAAGTAAATTACAAGACATCAACCTGGTCTCCAGTAACCTCAGGTATTAAGAACTTTAAGCATAATTTAAAAATTAAGGAAAAGGTTTTGAACAATAGTTCCAAGGGAAATTCAATGGGCAGATTTGAATATGTAATTGTAAATTAGCTATAATGAAATCCCCTTAGTCTTTTAAAATAATTGAAAAAAACTTGTATATTCACAAGATGACCTCAGATATCTTGGCAGGTAGAAAAGCAAGAGGGGGCATATAGGAGAGCAAGCTCCTGCTACAACTTTGCAGGGAAAAAGCACCAGAGTCATCTTTTTATCCAATTAAGTGTCCTTCACAGCCTAAAAGAAAAGAAACAAGCACCACCTGCATTAAGAATCAATATCTACAATGATGTCAAAGTGAAGGGAATGATAAAGATGCTATCTCCTAAGGGTAAGAGGGAGAACAACCAAGTACTGCTGTTTCTGCCTCAACTGTAAAGTTCTGGAGGGAAGAATGATATAAATTCCCTCCTCCTCTGCTCTCTTCTCATGATCCTACAAGAGGTGGTCTTCCCACACAGCACAATAGTAACTACCACCCAATGTGAGAACTAAATCAAGCCTTCTACCCCCTTCCAGGTATCAGTGGATAGGAAGAGGAAATCATAGCTGGTGTCACAGAGAAGGACTTCACCAGGCTACAACTCTCCAGGTGGACAGATCATCCAAAAGATTTGGCCTTGCTACAGGTCCATGGTCTGGCAAGATGTGCCTTACAAAATACCGACAATATAAGAAGTATTGCCTATAATGCAAAAGCCTGAACTAGAGGAACTTTGGGGGGGACTGTTTTTATTCCTGCCTTTTCTACTGAGTAAATGTGGAAAAACACATTTGTCACATATTAACGAAACAAAACAAAACAAAACCTCAAAACAAGTGTTTGAAGTATAGAGGAAGGAGAAGAGATACTTTCTTTTTTAATAACTGTGAGGCCAATATTGATATGAGATATATGGATGGAATTGTGTCAGGATCTTTCAAATGAGGTACCTCAAATGAAAGTAGGCCACTTAATATATGAAAAGGAATGTGTAATTAATGATGACTAAAGAAGGAAGGGATAAAATATAAAATTTTAATAAGGAAAATGTCTGAAATGATTTCAAAGCAATACAGCACTTGGAGGAAAAAAACAGCAAATTGAAAAAAACATATTTAAGTATGCAAGCATGTGGAAGAGTCCTAGCACATATCTAAATGGGTGAAATGGATTAGTTGCAAAATGACCTTGATCACATGCTGAAGCAAAGAGAATGAAAGTAGTTTTCAGAATGTGGTAAATCAAGCAAATATAAGTAAAGTCAGGTAGTAATTATAGAGAAAATATTTATGTAAATATTTTTTAAATGTCAAGAAACATTTTTTCAAATGGTAATAAAATAGGCTAACATACAGTCATGTTTATGGAAGAAAACGGTACTGGAGATGGCACTCCAGTACCGCAGGTCATTCAGAGCTCTTGAACTTGGTATAAACCTTGTGTTTTTCTCTCTCTTTTTTTTCTTTTTCCTAACCAAACTTTTGTCCTTCAAAGAACTCTTGGGGAAAGAATATTTGATCCTCGCAGAGGAGACCACACATACTAGGAAGATTTTTGGGAAAATACTCAAACGAGTTGCTGTACAATAATCGAGCAAGCAAGCATTTGAAACTCAGATTCCTGGAATTTGAGTCCATAGCCATAATTATTGGCCATGTGAACTTGGACAAACCCATTCACCTTTGTGGGTTCCATGTTTTGTTCTGTGTGGTTTGTGTCTCTATATAATGAGGGGAGTTGGGCAAGATATTCCCCAAAGTTATTTGTCCTATGTTATGCAAAAATATAGAATATAATTTTTATATCAGATTTGTCACACAAACTTTGATGAAACGTTGAGCAAGGCATTGCAAGGCATTTGCTAAAGCTTTGTATGTAAAACAAACAAAAAATCTTAGAAAATTAAGTTAAAGGGTCACTTTTGTAAATATACTTTTAAAATGTTTTAGTAAGTGCTAAAATGCTTCATTGTAGGAAACAACTCTGCCAATGGCCATAGAACATGTAATATCTTTAATGTTTTCCTCTTTTAGCATTGAGGCCATTGTGTTTGATTTGGAAGAGATTTTTAAGTATTTTTAATGCATCATAGATGATTTAAGTAATAAAATTCTGTTTGTTCAGAAGAGTAGTAATATGAAAAGAGAAAGAAAGATTCTACACTAGCTGGTCAAGCAGTTAAAATTGTGATTTATTATTTCTACTGGTCATTATATAATTATTACTATGCTGCTTTTTCTGCAGTGTATCTCACATAATGACAGCTGGAAATTTAGAAATTTTTAACATTCATTTCTACACATTTCTGCATTCATGCATGCTCAAGGCTCGAGGAAAACTTTCTGATGGGCTGGGGCTGTATCTCAGTTGGGGAAAGTAGTATTTTCCTAACATGCATGAAGGAGTATTTTCCTAACATGCATGAAGACTTAAGTTCAATCCCCAGTACCATAAAAAAAAAGGAGCATTTTGACATCCATCAAGGAGTAATTATTAAAGTTATGGAGTTGGTGATATTTCAAAGGGGAGAGAGAAAGTGAAACAAAACTGGTCCTGGGGATACATATCTTTAGAGGGCAGGGAGGTATAGTCAGGTGAAATGAAAAGTCAGGAGCTCTTTATGGAAGCAGAAGGACTTTAAGGAGGGATTGCCTAAGAAAAAGAAAAGCAGCACAGAGACTAAAAAGAAAGTTATCCATGGTATTTACATGAAAATAGAGATTATCCTGCTGCCTAACCCTCTTGACACCATAGAGGATCTCTTGTTTAGTAGAGAAATATTGAGGAAGCTATAGGAGGCTGCTCTTCTATCACACTTACCCTAAACTCTTATTCAAAGCTCCCTTGCCTTTTCTTCAAAATTCTGGGAAACTGACTACAAAGACTACACACCTGATAGTCACTTTAAAACAAAATGGTAGCAGCAGAAATAGTAGTGTGTGCTAACTCAGAGAGGAGAATTCAGGGAGACACTCCATGACACATCAGGCAGAAGGCTGGAATGGAGGTCATGTTTAAGGGCGTAGATTATTACCAGACACTCTGGGAAACTCATCTTGCTCTTCAGAACATCAAAAAGCACTCCCTTTACTTTTCCTATCCTTATCCCCTTTTAAGTAGCTTAGTCAAAGGATCTGCCCATCTCCAACTATTTCTCTAACACCTCTACCCCTCCTCTGTCTCTTGTCCTCATCGAGAAATGCTTTTCCTTTCTCATAAATGAGTCATAACTGTACCCCAGAATTTTCCCCAACATTAATTCAAAGTCTTTCATAAAGAAAAGTCCTAAACTTTCTTACCCATCTCAGAGAACTAACTATTGAACTGTTGAAAATTTCAAGAAGAAAGTAATGGCTTTAATAGAGCAAAAATTCACATTTAAACTTCAATGATTTTTAAAATAACCACAAGTCTCATCTTTAAGGCAAAGTGTACCAAATGATTCTTTGCCAGCACAAATTGTTCTCTGTGTTTATAACTGGTTTCTGTAAGTTACTTTGATTGACAGCAACCAGTTGTGTTACAAAACAGTGTGACATCAGGTCAATCATGATGAAACTTGATAATGCCACATCAATAATGTGACATTTTATACTGGTTTTTTTTTTTTTTTTTTTTGGAGCAAATTGTGGAATGAAAAAAAAAAGTGATACTTAATAATGGATAAATATTCTAAAGAAATGTTAGTTCATTGCATTGTGACCTTTGTTGATGACGTTCAAGGCCAATGCCATCATATCATTGACCCTGAGAATCCCTAATAATTCTTAAATTGTTAAACAAATACATCTCCTTATGTAGGATATAAGATATCCTGTTGTTTTCATAAAACCACTGCACTGTAGAATTCATCCAGTTTTAATTTATAATTGATATAATGAGTCATTAGATTTGAAAACATATTTCAGGGGTACACAAATCCTCAAGTACCACATACTCTCAAGTCCCCATTTTAGGATTAGCAGAGTAGAAAAATTCGATCAGTCTTCTACAGGGCAAGTTATTCAAATAAGCAAATCAACACATAAAATAAGCAAGGCTGATTCACCCTAGCTCCAATAAGCAAAGTCACTGTGCTCTCTTCTCTCTCCATGTCTGTGATGGTCATTGCCAGCATGATCATCTGGGGTTGAAGGTTTAGTTTAACCTCAGGAAATTCAAACAGAAAAACAAGTTATAAAAGGTCTAGCATGAGGTAGTAACTTTCTGGCTAGCAGGAAACTTAATCCAAAAGGAGTGGGATGGGGCGGTGCAGAAAGTAGAAGAGGTGGTGGCACCTGGGAAAAATTACTTATGGTGGGAAACCCAAATTTGTCTATTGATTTATTTGATTAATTCTCTGATTTGTCTGATGTGACTTTTCTTCCCCATCTCCTTCCCAGTTAAAATTTTTCACTTAATTTTCTAGTTCTAGTTGATGTGTTAAGGATGAGGATCTACTTAAGGGATGGAACATGGTTCTAGAAGTTCTCAGACTATGGTAAGACATTATAGCCTCAGTGAAGGCTTCATGAAGCATACTCTCGTTTCTTTGCAAGACTAATTGACATGCTGTTCTTGGAATTCACTCATGCTTTACCAAATTTTAGCCAGTTTTCTGAAACTTCAAAGTTCATCTGTATGCTTCCTTGTGAAATCCAGTTTTAGCAAAAATGCTGAAAAGTCAGTCTACTGAGAATTTCTTACCTTCAATATGCAATGACGCCTCAATATCTGATTGGTTTCTTCAGCCTTCATCATTTCTCATCTCAGGTGATGTCTGATCACCCTGACCTATCTTCAGCAAGAATCCTGTTAAATCAGTTTAGCTAGAATTCCCATTAATCTTAGTATTTCTTAATATTTCAGTAATTTTCCAATCACTGATTCCAGAGTGGGCCCTAGCTATAAATTTCCACTTGTCCACATTATAAGCAGAATCTCCCTTCCCAATTGCAAATGTCTGGGTTTTTTTCTTGCTTTTCTGACAGATTTTCCTCTTCTCTCCCATGAATTAAAATTAATACTTCAAGTTTAATCCCAAATATTACTTCTTGGTGAAGTTTATTCTTGTTTTCTAATGGGTTTGAGCACTTCTTCCTTAGAATATACATAGCATTTTGTAAATATATTTCTTATAATACTAAAAATTAACCTGATTTTCATTGTACCTGAAGTGGCATTTAGCTTATGATGAGAAACTGTGATTTAATTACCTTTATGGCCACTGACGTGACTAGCCCAATACTTTAAAAAATTAGCAAAAATACATTGAACTAAAGTGCTAGATGGTTGATAAGAAATACTTCAATTAGTTTTATTTTCTCTTCCCTGCTCTAAATTGAAACATTTGATGGAAAGTATACATTTTTTAATATTTGTGGGTTCTCTTACCTCCTTGAGAGATAAATTTATTTAATAATTCCTTCCATCTATAGCAAGAGAGCAGATATTTCTACAAAAAGAGAGCATTGCATTTATCTCTATCTGCCATTTCCTAGAGGGCAGAAACTGACCTTCTCTGAAAACTCTGTATTAGAAGGCATAATTGATCATATATCAGGCTGCATTTGTATGTGTGGCTTATTCTGTATTAGATCTTGATTGGAAACTGATTAGAGCAATATATTCAAGAGGAATATTTTCTCCAACTAATGTTGGAATGTATTCTAGAATATGCTTTATAAATGTGTGTGTGTGTGTGTCTTTGAATTCTCTTCTTTGGAAATAAAACTTGGGACTACACTGAACTGCCCCAATATCACTTGTTTTATAGTTCACTGTCCTGAGAGAGACACAGAAACTGTGTCTTGCATGGTGTCCTATATATTATCCAGTTTCTTTTTGGGGGGCTTAGGCATCAGCAGGAGACAATAATGATTGATGAGAGCCACAAAAGCCCTTGAATTCTTCTTTCACAAAATTAATCTTTTTCTGTGTATATGCAAACTCTACCTTATGTTATATCCCTGCTACTACATGGAAAAAAACAATGAAAAGGAAAAAAAATACAGGAGCAAAACAAAAATAGGTGAAAGACCATATGCTTTGGAACAGGGCATGAAGGCTGCTGCATTTCAGTTTGGAAAATTTGTGGTAAAGATAACAAAATACTGCCGTCATTCACAAAGAAAGGACTATCTAAGAAAGAGCATTTAAATTAAATACATTTACAATCTATTGCTTTTGCATATAAGCAGGAACAGGAATATTTCCTACATGAAAATACAGTTATGACTATATTTTTATTGCCATAGTTCTTCCAGTTTTGTTTACTATTAGCTATTGGGGAAATTGGTTTCCTGTAAAAACATTGAAAATGATTCTGAGACAAAATAGAAGTGTGTTGCTAAAGATGTGGATTTCTTTCCTCAACATATTAAATTCATAGTCAGTATGGGTATACACCCAAGTACTATCTCAAACACAATATGACAAATATCAAAGTTAAAGCACACCTTTCAGTTTATTGGAAATGTCTCCCTCTCATAAGGCTTCTTAGATTATTTTGGCTTTCAGAATCCCCTATTTCACGGTATCTGATAAAAAAAAATGTCATAGCCATTCATCGAACACAAGGACACAAGTTCACTGAGCTCCAATATTATGTCAGACTGTGTTCCAAGAACAAATATAAATAAAGACCCTATCCCTGAAGGTGCTCAAAGTTTAGAGAAAAGAAGAAAATAAAAACATGCTATTGGGTACAGTAATGGTGGGGTAGCACACATGAGATGAATATTTCTACTGATATCAAATGTTAACCTTGATAAAATAGAAAGAGAACTACTGGTATTATAGCTGTTCAAAGAACAGGGAAAATTGAGGAGAGTACACACTTGAAAGAAAGGAACCATGCTGTGTGTTCAAGCCAGATTTATATGATTCATCCCCAAGAATTTTCATCAGTCTGTACAATATGAGGCAGATAAACTTAAGAATGCACATAAGGTGTTATTGACCTGAAAAGACAAAAATCAAAGCTTCTGAGGTGCTTGGCCAGCTGGAAATTGAAGAACAAAACACATCAGGAAAGAGGGTGCACAGAGAAGAAAATCCAAAATCTGCATGTATGCTTTCTTCAGCCCTTGAATTTTCCATTTAACTGTCAATGGGATAAGAAAACAATAGTAGCCTAGGAAGAAAATGAGGCCTAAAAGGCTGAAATTGTTTAGCAGAGATCTCTCTGCACCTGCTGCCATGGCACAAAGTTTGAAAGTCAAATTTCAGTATGTTAGAGGGGCAAGATAAACAATTAACACTTCTTATTGAAATTCCATAAGAGTTTGGCTTAGGAGTGACAAACTATTCCAGAACTAAGAAATTTGCCATAGCCCTAAAGTTGAAACAAATCCACCTAAACAAAGCCAAAACCAAGTCACCAACATAATAACCTATCAGAGAAAATGAAATAATTTTATAGGCTTTATACTACATCATTCACAATGTCTAGCATACAAACAAAATCAGTTTTTTAAAAAAGCGAGGAGAAAATGTGGTCTAGAGTGTGCTAGTCCACTTTTGTGGTTATGACTAAATACCTGACATAAACAACTTCAAAAGAAAAGATTTATTTTGGCTGATAATTTCAGAAGTTTCAGTCCATGATTGGCTGGCTCCATTGCTTTGGGCCTGAGATCAGGTAGAACATCATGGCAGAACAGTGTGGCAGAGGAAAACTGTTCACCTCAGGATTCTGTAGAGAGAGAGAGAAAAAGAAAGAAAGGGACCAGTGACAAGACACACACTTCCACCGCATGTATCCAGTGACATACTACCTCCTACAGTTTTTACCACCTCCCAATAATGTATTCAGCTATTGATGGATTAATCAACTGAGAGAGCAGAGCCCTCAGGATCAAATGCCAAAACCCCTCTAACCATTATGCACTAGGGACAAAGCCTTTAGCACTGGAGCCTTGGGGGACATTCCATATCCAAACTATAACATATAGTCAAGAGAAAAAAAATCTATCAATAGAAACAGACTCATCGGCAATAATGATGTTAGAATTAACAGAGAGCTCTACAATAAATGTGCTAAGGAATCAATAGGAAGAAACAAAGGATATAATGGAAGAAGAAATGGGAATTTCAAGAAAGATGAAGTTGTAATCAAAATGAAAATACATTATTTGAAATAAAAAATGTAATTTAATGGAATTAAACATATTTTGGACACCCAGAAAAAAAAAAAACCTGTGAACTCGAAAATGAATCAAAAGAAATCAATGAAACTGAATAACTAAGAAATAAGTATTAACAGAGGCTCAAAAAGCTGTGGAACAACCCCAAGCAGTCTGACATACACATAATTGGAGAAGGGAAGGAGAGAAGAAGAAAAAACGGGGCAAAAATAAATCATTTGTATAGTAAATCTTAGCTGAAAAATTTCAGTATTTGAACAAAAAATACACAAACTCACATGTGATAGGTTCTCTCCAAACTTATGGAGAAAAAATTATTTGATGGGATTAATATGACAGAAGATTAGTTCACTTGAAGATGCGGCAATAGAAACTATCCAAAATGAATCACAGAGAAAAAAAAAGGTTGATGACCAATGAACATGGAAATCAACAAGTGGCCTAATATATGCATTATTAGAATACTGATGACTATGAAGGACAGGAAAAGTACTTTAAGACCCTGGCTCAAAATAAATTTTTAAAAAAGGGCTGGGGATGTTGCTCAGGGGTAGAGCACTTGCACAGCAAGCATAAGGACCTGGATTCAATCCCAAGCAACAAATACACACACGTGCACACAACTGAAATGTGTTGCCATATTTGATGAAAATTATAAATTTCCAAATCCAAGAGGCTCACGGAAGCACCAAAGCAAGGGATAAAAATAACACTATGATAAGGCATGGCATAATCGCATTGCTTAAAAATACTAATTAACAAAAAATAGAACAGCAGGCAAAATTTTAAAAAAATAGATAAATGGGCACAAAAAAATTGCTGTAGATTTTTTTTTGTTGGAAAAAAAATGAAGTCAGAAGACTGAAGATAAACATGAGATACTGCTACACATTAGGATGTGGACACAAGAGGAACAATCATTTGTTACTGATAGGAATGCAAAAATTTTATGACCACCTTAAAGAAAGTTTGGTAGTTTTTTACAACACTAAACAAACTCTTTCATATAATTCCACAACCACATTTCTTGTTATTTACAACTTCTTTAAAGAAGTTGAAAACATGTGTCCATACAAAAACTTCATACAGATTTTTCTAGAAGCACAACTACCATAATTTGGAAGCAACCAACATGTCCTTTGGTATGCAAATGAAAAATAAACTGTGACACAGCAAGACAACACAATATTTCTCAGTGCTAAAAAGAAATGAGCTATCAAGCCAAGAAAAAAATGCAAAGGGCCTTAACTGCATAGTACTAATTGAAAGAAACCAATCTGAAAATACTAAATACTATGTGATTTCAACCATATGATATTATAGAAAAGCAAAACCATGGAGACAGTAAAAAAAAAGATCAGTATTGTAAAGGGTTGGGGTGAAGAAGGGATGAATAAGTGGAGCATAAAGGACAGTGAGACTATTTTGTATGCTATAAATTTGCCAATACTTATAGAATGCACAACACCAAGAATGAACAATAACGTAAACTATGGACTTGAGGTGATAATAAAATGTCAATGTAAGTTCATGACTGAAACGTACCATTCTGTTGTGCAATGTTGATAATGGAAGTGTGAAGTTGTACATATGTGGTAGTTGAAAACAGAGCATGCACCTATTTTCTCATGCACCCAAACGAAAATAGAGAATGCATCCACAGAAAGAATTGCACATGAATACTCAATCTACCTTAATTTAAAGAGTCAATAACTGGAAATAACCAAACTGTGTAATAACAAGTAAATAAATGTACAAAGATGTTATACAATGGAATACTTCTCATCCAGAAAAAGGAAGAAAATATTTATATAAGCGACAACATAGAAATTCTCAGAATCTTTGTATTCAGTGAAAGAAGTCAGGAGGAAAAGTACATAACGTTGTGCACAAATTAAAGTCAAATGAAAGCAGGATGAGATAACCCAAAATACTAGGCCAAAAGGACATGAGAGACCATGCTTCTTCAGTCATGTCCACCTCATAATCAACTTTTGGTTCTGTACAACTTGCTGCATCTAATAGTTTACTTGATGAGACCTACAATTTTCATTAGAGCAGAACGTTCAATCCTACAGCTAGACACCAAGATCATCTTCCCCAAACTACCTTCTCTCTCCCAAAACTGCTCTCATTATTTCTTCCCCCCATCTATCTGAAAACTGGTTTATCCACATTCTTTAATTACCCAAACCCTTTCTTACAAGACAGCTTACTATCTTATCTGCACCAATCCAAATTCTTTTTTTTTGTTTATTATTTTTTTATTGGTTGTTCAAAACATTACAAAACTCTTGACATATCATTTTTCATACATTTGATTCAACTGGGTTATGAACTCCCATTTTTACCCCAAATACAGATTGCAGAATCACATCGGTTACACATCCACGTTTTTACATAATGCCATATTAGTGACTATTGTAGCAATCCAAATTCTTGACAAACAACTGATGCAACTCCACCTCAGTACATAAAGTTTTTGCCTTTAAAACTTGTTTGAAATCTGTGAGATCCTGGGGCACATTTTAACCTGCCTAAAGTTTTTCTTTCCCATGTTGAAACTCTGGTCAGCTTAAAGAAAATGTTTCTTAGTCAAATTGTGCCTCAGCTTCTCTGAGAGGTTTACAGACTATAATTCCATTTATACAAACTCACAGAAAATACAAACTAACATGCAGTGTAAGAAAGCAGATCAGTGCCTGCACAGGGGTTTGGAGGGGAAGGTGAGTGACAAGGTGGGATTAGAAAAGGACACAGTAAAACTTTTGGAGGTGTGTGATATGCTCATTATTTTTTTTTCTTTTTTTTTTTTTTTTTACTTAATGTGTATTTTTTTTTAAATTGGTTGTTCAAAACATTACAAAGCTCATGACATATCATCTTCCATACATTTGATTCAAGTGGGTTATGAACTCCCATTTTTTACCCCAAATACAAGTTGCAGAATCACATCGGTTACACATCCACATTTTTACATAATACCATATTAGTGACTGTTGTATTCTGCTACCTTTCCTATCCCCTACTATCCCCCCTCCCCTTCCCTCTCATCTTCCCTCTCTACACCATCTGCTGTTGTTTAATTCTCTCCCTTGTTTTTTTTTTCCCCTTTCCCCTCACAAACTCTTATATGTAATTTTGTGTAACAATGAGGGTCTCCTTCCATTTCCATAGTTTCCCTTCTCTCTCCCTTTCTCTCCCCCCACTCGTCTCTGTTTAATGTTAATCTTTTCCTCATGCTCTTCTTCCCTGTTCTGATCTTAGTTGCTCTCTTTATATCAAAGTAGACATTTGGCATTTGTTTTTTAAGGATTGGCTAGCTTCACTAAGCATAATCTGCTCTAATGCCATCCATTTCCCTGCAAAATCCATGATTTTGTCATTTTTTAGTGCTGCGTAATACTCCATTGTGTATAAATGCCACAGTTTTTTAATCCATTCATCTATTGAAGGGCATCTGGGTTGATTCCAAAGTCTAGCTATTGTGAATTGTGCTGCCAT